>NW_010228418.1:18206-42811 GCF_000690775.1 Eurypyga helias
CAATCTTTCAGATGTCTGCAATTTTGTGATGACTTATATTAAATTCAGACACCAGAAAACTAGTTTAGAAAACTAAACAGTTTTAGTTTTCAAAAATTAATCCTTGCAAAGCATCTATGTCAGGAAAACTGCTGTCCATTAGTAGGAAATTATTCAGAAAAAGGAAGATGATTTGCTTATTTATGTAAGAAACTGCTGTACAATTAAGTACAGATATAGGTCAGTAAAATAAGTTCTTTGATCTATTGCTACAAGGAATCAGTGTAAATACGTTTCCTGATAAGAGTTGCTACTGCGTAATTACATTTTACAAACTGCGTAGTGTGCTATTACTCAGGAAATGTGTTTACTGATATGCATGTCTCCACTCAGGCTCATGGCTGAAAGGTTTGCTTTTTCTGATATTTATAGTTCTTGCACATTTTTAACTAAGGCGATTAAACTCATGAAGGGATGGAAGAGACTACAAATAGGGAAAATTGATTCCAGAGCCTACAAAACCACTATTGAAATAGAGACCAGTTGATTGTTTTTAAACAAATGTAAGTTAGTGGCATGTGAGATTGAACTGCAGGACAAATATTAAGAGGGACTAATTTATACTGTCAACTCTGACTGTTCTGGGCTTCATCCTTTTGTTAGAATAAATGAGACTGTGACTCCATCACAGCTGTAAAAAGGCTTCCTTTTCATGGAGTTTTGTCCTATTTTAGGGAGAATAATACTCACTGTAGCAATTGAGCCCCTCCAGAGCTTGCACAAGAGCTGCTAACTGAATGCCAGTGGTATTGAATGCTCGCTAGTTGCTTACCTAAGGATAGACTTGTCCTGGGCTTTAGAGGGATTGCTGGTACAGGAAGATGGGAATCAACGTAGTGTTGTTTTAACTCCAGCCAGGATTCCCCATTTACTAGGGATGCTGTTGTAATAACGAAGGTTATCCAGGTAATTATTTTCAAGTTTGGATTTTAATCACTGCAAACCTACCTAAGAAATGTTATTCAGTTATAGGCAGGACTGATCTTATTAAACTTTGTGTCAGCGTGAAAATATGTATATTAATGTACAGGTTTAAGCAAAGCCATCTCATCATAATTTAATCTGGGGGATATGAAAAGACCATTGTCTAGTTAAAAACAAGAGGGGCGGAAAAGTGGTTTCATTTGTATTTCTTTGTTTTGAAGAGCACATTGTTGAGCTATCAGAAGCAGAAAACTGCTGCAGGATGGAAAGGGAGTCTTCGCAGAGCAGGAGGTTACAGAGGTTGTGATTTGACTAGTTGTGGGCTGCTAAAACATCCCACTTTGCCGAGGCATGGTATTCATAACAGGGTAAACAATCCCTTTCAGGCTGGAGTGGGACATCCACCATTCCCGTGGTCTGTAGTAGGCAACAGAGGAAAAAACAGTGGGTCGTTCCTGCGAATGAGGATGTGGTTCTGGGTTCGTGGCCAGGGTGGGAGGCAATTCCCGCATCCTGCCTTATCTTTGGGTTCTGGAGCCAAGCATGTTGTTCTGCACATGATGTGTTTGTTAACAGAAAAACATTTTGTACAGCTGTCTTCTCTGCAACGATTTCAGGACAAGGCCTTCCTGGGAGAGCCTAGAGAAAGCTTTTACTTTTTCTTATTGGAGGTTCAATATGCAGTCACATGCAGGGCAGCCTGAGATCAAAATGAAATTGAAACCAAACTTGTCCTTGCCTGGTGGTCTTGGAGGAGGAATGGGAGCCATCATCATGGCCTCCCTGATCAATGCACGGGGAAAGAAGTGCTGCGGAGTGGTTGAAGCCCTGATTAGGGTGTACATCAGAGCCCCCAGTGTTGCCGTAGGGAGCAGTCATGTTCTAAAGGTCCAGCGGACCTGGGCGGAGTCAGAGCTATGGTGCCCAGCATACAAATAGCACCATTCCTTTTTAGTAATGTTCAGTGCGGAAGTAGGCTGTGGTTTACATGTAAGTTGACTAGAGAGAGGAAAAAAATTGATTAGGAATGAGAAGGGCCTCCATCTTACTCTTCTTGCTTTTACTGTAATGGAGTGGGATGCTTTAACAGGGTGGTAGGGTGTCCTCTGATGATGGAAAACTCTGTAGAAGACAGCATTCTGCAGGGGAGGGTCATGTACTAGTTTGGGATTTAGGTGAGCCTTGTGCTTTTCCATGATTTCACTGCTCCTTACCTCTGTCCTCGAGATATCTCCCTTCATTTCTCTGGAAACCAGTACTCTTGTGTGAGTGTGACATGGGGACTTGCCTTTCTCCCTGACTTGCTTTGGGATCTACTGATGGAATGCATTTGGTGGGACAGTCTAAGTTCCTGCTGGCAGCTGAGGCTGTGATCAGGTTCTACAAAGTTATAAATGGTTGTTGATGATGTTGTCTTTGGTGTTACTGTAGCTCCCCGACTCTCCTGCTGATGTTTAGAGGTATGTAGGACTGGCACTGCTCTAGTTCTTAGGAGAATAGTCTTTTTCTTTCTGCATCTTTTTTTAACTTTTAAAATACCTTAGAATATTGAATAGGAGAAGGGGAAAGAAACCTATGAAAAAGTGCACTAAGAATGTATTTTAAGCTGATGCCAGGAAACGACAATGTTCAGGTTGCACAGAGTCTGAATTTGGCTCCCGTGTGACAGTACAGTCTCTAATTATATGAACAAATATAATTTTCCAAGTCATGTGATATAAAAATATGAACTATTTAAAACCTTAGACAAACATGAAAGTCCCACCAATTATGTTACGCTTACGCTGCTTTATTGTCTTGTGGGTACGGAACTCATTCTCTACAAGAGTTCATTGACGGTACAGGGGGTCTGCAAGTGAATGCAAAGGTTCCTCACTGCAGTGCTTTCCTGAATGGGGATAGATGTGTTGAAATGCTTCCCTGACTCAGGCCCATGAAGGCTGCTAGCAGGGGCCATAGCTGGAGAGCAGAGACCCTTGGCTGGGAGGAGGATGTCCCCTTACCTATTAGAAGAGCAAGGCTTATCTTCTTCAGATTTAGATCAGAAGTCTGAAGGGATTTCTGAAGAGAGTTATGAAAAAGGAGGGTACTCTGGCCCAGGCAGAAAATTGTTTTTCCAGTCTATGTAAAGCATCTAACCTGAGCCATCCTACTTACGGAAAAGAAACTGGAAGAAAGGCTCCAGATACTACAATATAAAGAATCTTGTATCTGAAGAGTATTAGGTATCTACTTCAGACAGCTGCATCAGACTTCTCCTCACCCTCCTCCCCAGCAGTATTACATGGAAGAATTCTTCCTACTGTACAAGCAGCTTGCCTAGTGGTTAAAGGCATTAATGAAAGCCGAGACCTTTAAGTCCTGTTTCTTGCCTGCTCCTAATGTACTGTATGATCTCAATCACACAGTTTTAGTTTCCTGAATTTCACTTTATCTGTACAAGAGCCTTCTAAGTTATATACCTCACTCAGCTTTGTGAGGACAGACTTTATGTAAAGCCAACAAGGATTTGCTGGGAAAAAATGTGGTGTAATCATGACATATTATAGTTATTATCAGTTACCATTAAAAGAATTGTACTTTTGCATGTGAGAAAGGGAAGAAGGAAAGATGCTCATTAGCAGCTTCCTTCCTCAGGCTATGAGCTTCCACGGGCTCCTCTCTGATAAGCGTGTGCACAGCTGCAGTCCCACGGCAGCCTAAGCTGATGTAAGTGCTGTGAGCTGCTCCTGCAGTGCGGTGCCTGCCCCTCTCCCACAGTCCCACTCCATCCCCTACCTTGGCTTGGATGTTCTCTGCTCCTTCACAGAACCATTTGGAGGTGTTAATGTGGAGAAAACTAACTTTAACTACTTGTTACTCTGTTGGAGTTTTTTTTGGAGGGAGGGAAGGTGTTTCTGCTGAGTTCTCTGGAGCATCGCAGGACAGTCAGAGGGGTCCTGGAGGTGCTGCAGGAGAGGGGCAGGGCTGTGGGGCAGAGAGCAGGGCAGCAAAGGTGGCTGCAGGTGGCCAGCAGCCACGCTGAATGAGACTGCCAAGGAGCTGCAGACTTCCCCTCCAAGTCTGAGGTTTCTGGTGCACTGATAGCTGCTGCTGAAACTGTCTGGTTTAACATACAGCCCTACAAACACCAGTGTTGCCCCAGCTGATGGGGAAGTGCAGGGGTGAAGAGTGGGGATGCTACAAGATGGGACTGCAGTCAAGAACAATTTCAAGGGAGAGAAATAGCAGTCATCATGGAGAAAACGTTGGTTCATGGCTCTCAAGAAGTTGACCAGACTGGGATTGTTAGGAGAAGGTCAGCTAATGGTCTGGAAATACCACTTTCCCATAGTAGAAAGTGCCTGATTTGCTCACCTCTTAGACCTACAGGGAGTACTGATCTCTCCTCACTGCCTCAGAAGGAATGAAGTATTACTAATAAAGGTTCAGAGAAGGGCGGCAAGGATGAGCAAAGGTAGGGAGCACCTCACACGTTCCTATGGGAAGAAGCTAAATAGAATAATCCCCCATGAGACCAGAAAAGAGAGACCTGGCAGGGGCAGAGGAGGGCGGTTGGTTTTTGGTGCTTCATGGGATCACAAATGATGTGGTCAGTGGTTAAGAAGAAAGTGGAAAGAAAGAAGTGTTTCACAATATCTTGCTAAAAATGTAGTGAACACCTCAAGAATTTATAAAGACAGGACTATTTAGGTGGAAATAGACCCCTGGAGGTAGTCTGGTCTTAGCCTCTTTCTAAGCAGTGCCAGCTTAGGTCAGGGCTTTGTCTTGTCTGGTTGTGAATACCTCCAAGGATGCAGGCTCTCTGAACAACCTGTTCCAGGGTTATCAGAGAAAAGATCTGAAGAAAATAGTGTTTTATGCATTGTATGATCATTGGATATGTTTAACTTATTACTTAGGATGCTATGGGGGGAAAAGCTGAATTGCTTCATAAAATGACCTAAATCCCAGAAGAAGGACACTTTCAGAGCTATTAAAACTGTGACCACATCTGGCTTGAGAGGTCTATAAGCAGTAGATTGAGGCAAGGTGGGAATATGCTGTGGGGGCAATCACCACAGTTTACTTGTCATCTTCTCCCCCGGTGCACCTACTATTGACCACTGTCAGAGGCGAAGGGGCTTTTTGGTCCACCCAACATGATGGTCTTCGGTCTGATCAGTGTGTACCTAAGCCTGGCAATATATCAGGTCGGGGGAAAATGCACTGAAGCCCTTAATGCTGCCTTCTATTTCACAGAAGGACAGCTGCCCAGGCAGTTTCAGACCTATTTTCATCAAGCATTAAAAGTTGGTTTCATAACATGTATTTTTCTGTCAAACTTTGTGAATAAAACAGTGCAGGAAGATGTCGTGACTAAGGCAAAGCTTTTTATTCAGGCAGCAGATGAAGTGGGTTAGTTTTAGAAAGGAGTAGGAGTCAGAAGAACATTCAGCTTAAGCAGACAGACCAACCCTGGTTAAACTGAAGGGAAAAGCAGTGACACTGGGTCTTGCAGATCTCATGTGAAAGGCTAGGAATACAATACTGGATTTATTGTTCGGGTTATACATTATCCCAGAATACTGTGGTTTTATAGTGGTGACATCTGACCACTTGCTATCAAGAGATAACTTGAAAGCACCGCACGATAGGAAAGCTGTTCCTTTCTTGTTGCAGTTATTTTTTATTGACGAGCTTTCAGACACCGTGAAAGAGTCCACCGGTACACAGAGGCAAAATACCACACAGTCAGTCAGGGTAAGATTGAAGACTTGAACAATAAAGCAAATGAATACCCTGCTGCCTCTCTGCACACATAGCTGCTTATTCAGCCTTCAAAAATAAGTAAATAAAACACACAGATGTTTGGATTCAGAGATAAGATGATCCCATAGTGAAGGGGCTTCTCCCATTATTTTTTTTTTTGATTCCATGTGCCACATTTTGTGGGAGAGGTGGACGTGGGGAATGCTTTTTTCTGCAGTATGTCATCTGCAGCATAGCACCCTCACACTCAGCAGACCCCTCCTTTCCCACTCACAAGTTGATAACGTCTTTGCTGCAGAAACATTAATTGATTGCTTGGGGGGGGGAGGGGAATTACATTGAGAAGGAAAGCAATGCTTTATTTATAGGTTAGTTGTAGCTTTCCTTCCTGTAAAGTGCTTTCACTTCTGGTGGTTGATTATTGAGGAGAGCAATGGTGTGGTGTGATCACAGACTTTGGGCAAAGTATTTTTGGTGTCTTTGTCTTCCCGCTTTAGTTTGTGCTGTTCCCCATGCAGAGCTCAGCTGCAAAGGGAAACTCTGCAGCAGATGGCGTGGAGGCCCAGGCTCAGGACGACACAGAGCAGGGGCTCTGCAGGGCAGAAGGGCTCAGTGGGCAGGGCCCAGCCAGGGAAAGATCTCAGGGACCTGTGACGGGTGCAGTGCCTGGATCTGCAGCTCCGACTCAAGGCAGAGTGTACAGAGGTATGCTGTGGCTGGGACACGGTAGGTGGCCAGGGGAACTGAGCTCGGCCAGGTGCCATCACAGCCACCAGCTACACCAGATTACAGTGTCTAAGCCTATTTACAAGCAAAAACACACCCTCAGTTTCCCTCCCCATGCACATGTGGGAAAGGAGGAAGCACATTGTTTGTCCAGTAGAGCTCCATCTCAGACAGGTGACTCTTGAGCAAGTGCCTAGCCTGGTGATGGCAAAGGAAGAGCAAGCCCACTGCCCAAGCCAGCAGATGGCAGGGATCGGGTGACAGTGAACGTGCATATTATTTTGGTTTTGCAGCACATATCTGACCCGAGCCTTTTTTTTAGTGATCTCAGTAAGAACAAGTGAAATGGCAAAGCATTTAGTGAGATCAGTTTCTCTAATGACTCACCAAGTGCTACAAAGTCAAAACAGGTTGCTAGTGCTTGAAAGGTATAAAACAACCATGTCATTTTTATGGTTACTATACAAAACACGGTGTATATGCACGCAAGAGAGCATTTTAAAACCTTATATACCTTTTTTTTTTCAGCTAGAGGCTCCTTTCTCCTCTTTTTATTCATGTGTCATGCTTTGTATTAAGCATTATTACTTTAGCAATTAAGCTGATTTCCTCACTGCACTCTGCCAGTCAGAGTGTTGCTCTTTTGTATTCCTAAAAGAAAGGGGGAATGCAGTTGAGGTACTAGTTGCCTAAACCAGTTCCCCCTGCAGTCCGTCCATCGAAGTTCTGCCATTGGTGTTAGCCAGGGGCAGCTAATTCTGTGATCACTGGGAAATGGGTAATAACTACATCTCGTGTCCAAAAATGACCTACAAGTCCATCAACCTACTTTTGCATAAAATTATTTTCCACACCAACAGTGCACCTACATTTCTGGGATGTCTTTTATTCCAAATGAATTTTCACCACCATAGCATTTCAGGAAAATGTGCCTCTTTTTTTTTTTTTTTTTTGTAATTACACAAGATTTGACAAGAAAAATGTCCCTTTCAGTGAAGTCTGACAGAAAAGTGAAATTCCAAGGGAAGAAAATATTTTGTAATGCAATTAGAGATCTTTATAAAAAACTTCTGAGAGAGAATAAATACTCTTATTTCTTCAGAACAAGGCAGCCTTTTTAGGATTTTCCAGTACTTTCTCCATCTCTCCTCTCTTTTATTTTTTTCTTTTTTTTTAAGGAGCAGGAAGCATCCAGAAGTATTCAATCCCCTAGAGGACATAAAAAAATATAAATAGTAACATGTGATATTTCCTTGGGTGGAGAATAATTCTTATACATCACATTCCTTTTGCAAGTTAGGGTATGCCTCTGCTTCAGCACCTGGTTAGGTGCTGGGGTGGTTAATCCAGGCCAAGCTCCCACTTCCACAGCAGCACCTCTACCCAGGCCCCCACAGCTGGCATGGAGCATGCCTAGGCAAGCCAGTTTGAGCTGCAGACATAGGATGCTCTAGACATTCCCAGATTGTTTCTGGAGCTGCCTGAAATGGACTCTGAAGGGAGCTTATTTCATTAATTAAAACAGCAATGCATGCAAGAAATGGCTCACATCCTTGGTTTGTCATTGTACAAAGGTACATTGCAAAATTCCAGTTAGGACTCAGTAAGGGGTAGCATACACTCTGTAGCTGAAATCATAGAGTCAGGTAATGGTTTGAGTTGGAAGGGACATATAAAGGTGACCTAGTCCAAGCTCCCTGCAGTGAGCAGGGACATCTTCAACTAGATCAGGTTGCTTAGAGACCCATCCAATCTGACCTTGAATGTTTCCAAGGATGGGTCATCTACCACCTCTCTGGGCAACCTGTTTCTGTGTTTCACCACTCTTATCCTAAAAAATGGTCGTCTTCCTTGTCTTTCTCCATGCTGGGAAACTCTGACAACCATTTAGAGAGGACGCTTGTTCTTCTTACCATGCTGGTTACAGTAGGATTGCTGTCTTGAGGATGGGGATGAAGTCCAAGTTTTAACCACACTCTCCCCTTGCACCACTGTGGACAGGTGGAGTTGCATCATTCCCATATGGATCTGTGGAGAAAGACAGCTTCTCTGTCTTTTTTTTCTACACTGTTGCTCCATAACCTGCACGAGCTGTCAGGAAAATGGAGGGAAAAATAAAAGCGATGGCTTATAGGAGTGCCTTCCCAGCCTGATGCAGGTATTTCCTGCCCAACAGCTCAAAAATTGTAATTCATAGAACAGGATGCACATTTCTTTCTGCTCATTAAAAAGTCAGTGATGACAGACATGATCTCCAGGGCAGCTACTCTGTGCCCTGCCATGGGTCTAGCCTGCCTCCAAGCGAGAGGGCTTGGTGGTGCTGAGTGTCAGGGCACATCTCTGGGGCCTAGCCGCACATGTTTCAGGGGGGAGAGGAAGAGATCTGTATGGCTTTTTGGCCCTTGAGTTGCTACTCCTGTTCACATCGTCACATGGTCACAGAAGCCCTTGACTAAAGCCATCTTCAGGTTATGGGAGAAACATGCTGGTCTGTGTCCCTTGCAATGCCACAGGACATCCCCAGCAGGGAGGAGATGTACAGGTGGGATGATGGAAAGATGAGCTTGCTGCCCACAGCTGACTGGCCTGCACCCCAAACTGTCCCAGGACTGTCTCAGTAACTGCTCTAGGTTCTTGCAAAGATGGCTTTCATGTCCTCCTCCAGGACTACTGAGCTACTCTACTTCTTCGAGCTTTTTAAATTTGGGTTTCCCCACAGCCAGACCTTTCTCAAGCTGCTTAGCTTTTTTTCCTAGTACACCCACATAATTACTCCAGCACAAAGAGTGGGCTTGTGAAGCAGCAGCATTTTAAAAAACCACAAACTCTGATCTCAAGGCAATCTTTCCCTCCCACTTCCTCCCCCTTCAAGCAGGGGTGTCAGCCGTGCTGTTTCTTTCAAACTTTCTCTGAGTCATCTCATCAGGCAGCTTGTAAATACTTGAATGCATCCATCAGTGTCAAGTCAAAGTAAGTAAGTAGCAGCACATGTTGTGCAATGGATTTTCCCTCATTCACACTGGTCTCTTTTTTTGGAGGTGCAGAGAATTTAGGGGTGGCCCTATCTCCCCGTATCATCAACGTACATATATAGATGTCGTCAAAGATGTTGTCTCATCATGAGAACAGGGCACAAGACGTAAGATGAGCTTTTTACAGTCAAGAAAACATACTTTTCTGAAACTCCCACTACTGTGTGGTCCAGAGTGGAATGCCTTCATGCACGATGCTCCATTCTTTTCAAGCCTAAAAATTCAGAATTAGAGACTCTGAGGAGCTGCAGTACAAGCAGCCCTTTGAAAACGTACCGTTGCTAACCATTTTGGACCAGCTGGTCACAGCCTTATGAACTGTTGCTAGAAAAAATATTATCCTTTTGTATTACAAGGGTGTAATTTGCTGTGTCATCATTGCATACCAAAACCTGAAAAGCAGAATGTGATTCAGAGGGTGTATGGTACACAAACCGCCTCCTCAGAAGGCAAAAATCTCTGCTAAAGAGCAGTATTGCTCCCAAGTATGAGTGATAAACATGTGCGTTTTGCCTTGAGCTAAATGGAAAAATATGGACCCGCACCAAAGCTTTGGTCAGTATGGGACAAAATTCACTGTTTTTTTGGCTAGCAGCCTGGTTTATGGTAATGAAATTATTACAGCAGGAAGAAAGGAAAAAATCTGCAAAATTTCTGAGTTATTCCCTCTGGATAGCTTGGAAGAAAGGTCTGATGTCATCATAATATTTGCCTAATAAATATGAAATTGTCAGTTCAGGTGGATAAGTGTACTCTCAAACGCGCATGTGTGCAAGCATGCTCCCCACTAACCCTCCACTTCAAATAGGTAGGTTATATGTGAAAATTACACTGGGAGCCAGGAACTTAAGCTTAGTCTGGGGGAATCAGTTGAGTGAGAAGAAAGCTCTTCTGTAAAACAGGAGAGAAGATGCTCTGAAAACTCTTCCTCCCTTCTGCTACAGCCCACAGTGAGAGCTTGGCAGAAGCGGTGCTGTTAAGGGCAATCCCATTTGTATCTGTTATAGTCATCGGGATCTCTCTCTGGATTCAGTGGCCTTCCAGAGTAAGGTACCAGTCAAGGTGAGTATGGGTGGTAGTACTGATGCATAAGCAATTTTTCCCTACCATGATCAAGGGACATTTCAAGCATTGCTCTTCCTTCTTGTTTCTCAGGGAGTGCAAGTTGAGAATCAGGATAATCACACAGCAAAAATGCTTTCCATCTCACTCCTTTATTTACTTTTTTTTGTGTGATTTCCTTCCACTCCCAGGTGAAGGAATGTAGGCTGTTTGAAAAGCTGATCTGCTGGGGTGGGGCAGTAACTTAATTTGAAGCATTGCTGCATATTTAGTCATGTTCCGTAGGAGTATCAGAATCATAAAATTCTTGGATTCCTAACAAACTGTGCACGTGTACACAATCTCCAGAAAGAGAACAAGTGTTTAAAAACAAGGGTCTATACACAATTCTAAAGCCATTTGAATATAAGATATATATATAATTCAAGTTAAAAACATCTTGCGATGCTACATTACTGACAGCTTAAAATCAGACACCAAATGTGATGGCATAGATCTGTAAACTGCTCCAGGGAAAAATTGCTGTTATAAATCTGATTTTAAAATAAAGATAGCACAGTAGGAAGTTTGAGTTAATTTAAATAAGAACGAGTCATTTATAAACAGAAGATTCTTCCCAGTGGTCAAATTGGTCAACCAACAGTGGCTTAGGAAGGTAGCTCTCTCATTTTTAAACCCATTAGTTTGTGCCATGGCACGTGGGACCTTGCTTTTGTGACTAAGGTGTTCGAATCAGGATGCTTCCCTAAGTCTGCTAATGGTTATAGCTGGGTCAAAACCAAGTTTCTTTTCTCTTCAAGATTTTGTGATTTCAAAAAAAATTCCCATTTTGGACAAAGATGAGCATGAGTGCTTAACTGACTATGTCATCCAATGCTTACAGAAGTGTTTTCTGTACAGAATCATTTCATCTCCTATTTTTAGCTACCATGAAAATATAATGTCTTTCCACTGTTCAGACGTGGAGTGCCTGCGATTGCAGTGCTGATGAGACACTGATGGACAAGCTCTCGGAGGCCTGTGAAGTCTGGTGTTAGCTTTCTGTGACATCCAGTCCACATACTCCCAGATGGAGATTGCCAAGGGAAAATTCACTTAATTTTTCTCACAGTAATAGATGTACATGTTGTTTTTAGAAAAGCACAACTACCTGATTAGGTGATGGCATTATAAATGGGCCAATTTCTGGTCCTGCAGAATCAGACTAGAAATTGAAGTTACATGATGCATAGTGGAGTGATGCGCAACCAGAACAGGACCCATCGTTTTCACAGCAGGTCCTCTAATGGTTCACAAATACTAGCTTCTGGGTCTTTCAGTACCAGACTTCGGAGGAAGGCAGAAATTGTCTGTAGGGCACAATATCTGTATGGAGAATATACCTTCATGCGTGAAAAATGAGTTTAAAGCTCATGCTGGATAACAAACTTGGAATTGACTGATTTATCCAACTTCCATGTATAGTTTTCCTGCTGCAGGTCCAGAGCCAGAGTCAATGATATTTAGTCATCTAACTACTTCCTTGATAGGCATGATGAAGTAATTAGGTGTCTAAGCGCTATCAGATATACTTGTCTCTGTGTGCCCACAAAAATGCTCCTTTGAAAGTCTAAATACAAAGCTGGAGTTGACTTCAAGCCTTAATGCTGTGTTCACAAAGCGAAACAAAGACAACTGCTGTGTCAAAACTTCCCTGACTTCCATTGTCAAAGGCAAATTGGCTTGCAGGTCTTAATGTTCGTTACTCAATTCCTAGTCATTCGCAGTGGCTGAGGCGTAGCGCTCACACAAAGCCACGCAAGCATCGCTCACTCTTACATACCGCGTTGGCTTCTACACCGAGGTACACCTCATGCCCTGACTTATCTTTGTACATGTTGTCTATGAATAATTCAGGACGTCTCCAGACAAGTTTACTGTTTCATTCCAAGTGAATAAGCACCAGTAACAAATCTGATGTGAAAGTGTAGCAACCGACTGCATAGCTAGTGTAAAGCAAGAAAGGTTTCCATGGACACCCTTTTGCTCTGATAGGTGGTTTTAAGAGAGAAATACAGTATTAGTGTAGCAGGTTAAGGACATAAGAGAGGACGGACTGTTCTATAAAGTAGCATGCATCTGTTGTGTTCAACTGGTCAGTGGGGCAGGTGTGTTTAATGAGCATCGGAGGTAGTTGGCGGTATGAAAGACGCACAATATGCCAATCCCTGCAGTCCCGGGCTGGTCCGAGCTTTGCCAGTGTGCTGTGCCAAATAATCGCTATCAGTGTGATGACTCTTAAAGCTCCTCCTGTGACACGAACTGCACTCTTGACACTGCAGATGTGCCAGCTGCTCAGAGCTCAGGTGCTAAGTCACGCTGTGCAGGACATGGGCACACGCAGATAAGACCTATACACAGAAATCTTTTGGGAGTGTAGACGCTTCATTATAATTTTACATTGTTGCTGGGTATTGATAGTTTGCTTTTTTAAGCTTTTTTTCCCAGCCAGAAATTGTACAAACCAGTTCAGAGGCTTGTGTTAGAAACAAGCAGAATTTCTGTGGCAATGTGCTTGGCAAGGATAACACTCAGCAGATTTCAAGGACATTTTGACAAGAAACTTTAAGATACATTGTCAGTGCTATAAGAAGAAAGAATATCCTTCTATTAACATATATCTAGATTTTCTCCTTGATTGTTTGGTTAATGATCCCAGCCTTGTTAGCTGCCATCAGGGAAGATCCAGCAGCTAGAGATCTGAGATGAAGACGAAAAAGAATCATGGATTTCTAAATTAGAAAAGTTCGAAGGTAGAAACAGGTAATAAGGAAATGAAAAGAAAAATCCTTATGATCATCTTCCAAACTCTAGGAGGAAATAAAGAAATCTGCTGTGGATACGAGGTACTCTCCATTCAGCCCTTCAGGTCAAAGGTTTTTCTGAAGTTTCCTTCTTTCAAGACAGAAAATAAAATGAGCATGAGTTTAGCAATGTAGGGAGAAGCCCATTCCATGTGGAATGGAAATGGGAAGATTTGGAAAGGTTGTGGTATTTGGGTCCTCACTGGCCTTAATTAGGGGGGAGGAGAATGCAGTCCTCTGGGCAGCATGACTTTACCCTGTCAAAACCTGTCATACCTAAATTACTTGACTATTCCTGCTATGCTTGTCCCTCGTACCATCCTGAGTAGCTGAAAGCTGGGTCAGCATTATATGTGGATTTGTGAATTTGTTGAGGTTCAGGGTTTGAACTTTTCAAATCTGTTATTCTCATGCTCTTCAGCACAGCTTGTTTCTTCTTTCCACTCTTTTCCACAAGTTCACTGATCAGGGATTGTCTCCTGCTATATTAATATATCCTCCCCACTATGATGGGTCCTGGCTCTGGGGCAGGGGTGCCTCTCTTGCACAGGGCATATCTAACTTTTTATTTTTACAACTGGCTTATAAAGGTCTTGGTTGCCTTTTATCTGTTATTTAGGTAACGAATCTACTGCAAAGAAGCCTGTAATTCTTTCCAGTTATCTGCCAAAATAATTGAAAAAAGACTCATTAATTTCTTTTGGGCAATTATTACGTAGTGAATAATGCAGTATGTCACTACAAGCTCCTGTATAATGTTTTCTTGGTTTATGGATTGTTTCCTAGCATGCCTGCAGCAGAGCTGTTTATGTTGTTTTCACTTTGTAATTTTGTGCATGAAGAACTACAATAAACATAATTAAAACCAAATTTCCCTATCTTTCTTTCTATTTTTCTTCTTGTGGCTCTTCCCTTCTTTTAATCTTCTTCATTGTTCTGTTTCCTTTCCCGCAAATTTATTTTTCTTCTTTTACTTTTCCTGCTTTGTCTTCTGCTTCCTCTCCTTTCCTAGTTCTGTTCTGCCTTTTTTGTATTCCATGTGTTTTCAGAGACCCCAAAGAGCCTACACTTAACCTAGATTGGGGTTTCCAAAGATGACATGTCTGTGGGCAGAAGCCAATTAGATTTGATGCTGAAACACAATCATAGAAAAGATCTACAAACTCTTGCAAAACTGGCTTGCATAGACTCATACTGGTGAATGACGTAAGAGCAGACTGTCTACATTGCTTGTATTTTCCATTTAAGGTGATCAAATGTCATCTTTCCACCATTCATCCACCTGTCTTATTTTGCATTGATCAGTACCTTTCTTTTTAAGGAGATAGTTGTTATGGTATGGAAAGCACAGCTGGGGCTTATTCCCTGAAATGTTCTTTCTGCATCTGGGTTTGTAAATGGAGCCCTCTATTAGGGGTCTGGATTTCAAGGGTCTCCAGGCTTTGCTGCTGGGTGACCATGGGTCAGTCATTTCATCTTTGATCTTCTGTTTCCCCATCTGCAAGATGGAGTTATTGACTTGTTTGTAAATTACTTGGAGACTTACGGATGACAAAGGTCTTTACTGTAAAAATGCTTTCTTCTTCTATGTACACTGAGAAAGCACTAAACGGTTCTTGATGGGTCCTTGCATGTAGAGCAGATGAAGGCTGACCACTGTGGTGAGAGAGGTGAAGAGTTTTTTGTAAGATATAGCAGTTCCTTTGAACAATGCACTTGAAATACCTGAAGGGGCTGACAAGAAAGGTGGGGAACTTCTCACAAGGGCCTGTAGTGACAGGACAAGGGGTAACGGGTTTAAATTGAAAGCGGGGAGGTTTAGATTAGACATTAGGAAAAAGTTCTTCACTGAGAAGGTGGTGAGG
This sequence comes from Eurypyga helias, assembly GCF_000690775.1. Taxonomy (NCBI): domain Eukaryota; kingdom Metazoa; phylum Chordata; class Aves; order Eurypygiformes; family Eurypygidae; genus Eurypyga; species Eurypyga helias. Next base: position 33,450 of record NW_010228418.1, read on the forward strand.
CACTGGAACAGGTTGCCCAGAGAAGCTGTGAATGCCCCACCTGGATGCTAGGTTTGATGGAGGTTTGAGCAACCTGGTCTAGTGGAAGGTGTCCCTGCCCATGGCAGGGGGGTTGGAACTAGATGGTCTTTAAGGTCCCTTCCAGCCTAAACCATCCTACGATAATGTGTAGAAGCTGATGAGCATTACCCAGTGTTGGGTGTTTTTTTGTTTGTTTGGTGGGGTTTTTTTGTTTGTTTGTTTTTAAATTGTTCCTTCCTCTGCATTTCAGGAAATACCATATCTGATTACGCAGTTTCTACTCACTAAGTGGGAATAATTGGCTGTTGGAATGACACTGCCTTAGATGAGCACTGTCCATGATGTTATGACAGAAAGCACATCCCTGTGCTAGAAAGAAATGACATCTTGACTGTGCTTAACACCAATATCAGTCTGTATTTTGCTATTTTTCTAAAGTGTCCCTGTAACACTAACTCAGAAATTGTGTTTGGCCATTGGTAAAGGCTGTAGGATTTGATATTTAATGAAGATGATGAAAAATTTCACATTTCTGTCTTTCTGAAATGTATTTGTGGGTTCAGGAGAAAACTCCTGCTCAGCACTGGTTTTATCCTCATGAATCCTGTTCTGACAGACATAATGAAACATGTAGATTAATGCTGTCATGCTAAAATGCTCTCTCATGCACCTTTGCTCACTTTGCATTAAAAAAAATTATCCCAAGGTGTAGAATGGGATCACAGTTTATTCTTACAACTGCAAAGCTTCCGAGTTGCGTTTGTTATTTTCCAAAGGAGGGAGAAAAAAAAAAAGGTGTGGGTTTCTTTCCCCTCTGTGTTTGCTACATATCCTAAATGAAAAAAGAAATCTAACATCCAAAATCTTCAAGTTATCTAGGTACTTAGGAGTTACAGAGGGGAAAGTGTTGGTCTGCTGGAAGCTAAAAGAAGAGAAGGCAGCTGTTCTTAGTCTGCCAGCAGTGGAGAACAGCATGGGCAAGGAGCAGGCATATACCAAAGGTTCCATTCCTGGTGCGCAGCAGTTCACGGCACTAAGCATCATCTTCTCCTTTTGAGAGGAAAGTAGACCAAAGGGTATGACATCTGTGATATAAGAGGGTGATATTTTATGATCAATTAATAGACTACGTCACAGAAGAAGCTTGTTCTTTCGTCTGTGTACTCAGGCAGTGTTGGATAGGTCTTTGTAAATGTACATGTACTTGAGTGCTCCCATTTGGAAGAAGGGGCATGGTTTTCCGAAGGGCTGTGTGTGACCACGTGTAGAGGAGGATGGTGAGAGAAAGCAACATGTGAGACATATCTCTTCTTCTTTATGGTGGTCCCTAGTGGAATACAACCTTGGAAAGGAACTTTTTCAGTCCGGCAGTCCACCTAAACGCCATTTTCCTGGATATTTTCCCAAATGATTAATTAGGTAAGAAGACAGTCAGCCTCTCTTCTCCTCACGGATACATTTAGATTTATGTACCAAATCATCACTAGGTACAGCTTAGCCTGATTTCCTATCAGAGGGATATGATGAAGATGAATTAACAACTGGGGCTTTCAGGCCCAGTAGTGAAGGTGGCTTGGAAAGTACCTAGACAGCTGGGAGAATTAAATACTATGTTTGCCAACAGCTGAAATGAGCCCACTTACAGGAATTACCATGAAAAGATACCTTGCTTTTTCAAGTCTGGAATATCTGCACTTGTAAATTACACGGTACAGGTGGCTCAGTGTAAATACAGATGCCACTATTTTTTTAATGCTAAAGGCATTTAAAGACTCTTATAGAACCAAATACAGCAGAAATCTTCACCTGACAAATATTTCTGCCCACTTAGTTGGAAGGATCCTTGCTCAGTGGAAGGGAAGAGATAGGGCTTAATCAAGACTTTGTGGAAATCGGCAGACAGGCTTCCCTTAACTTTGCTGGCTCAGGCCCCTAGAGACCATGTACATGGGAGTTTTAACGTTTCTCATATGTCCCCAATCCAAACCGGGGGTCTCAGCAGCGAGGCAGCCAATGGGGGTGACCCAGGTTGGATCTCACGCCGCACCAAGGGCAGGGCAGCTCTCTGTTTCCATTTTAATTGTGTCACTGTTGAGCCAGGGCTCGTGTCTGCTTCCTCTCTCACCCCACAAAGGGAAAATATGTGCCAAAATGCTTCCTGTTTTTCACTGCCAGCTGAGTCGTGCACTCAGGGTGAAGCTCATTAAGGCAGTGTGTGCCATTAAAAAAACTGCAGCCTCCAGTACTGGAAACAATCCTGTTTCAGCATCCTATTGCTGAATGGACTCGAGTGGATATTGAGCTGCAGAGCACAATCAGTCCAGAAATAAAAAATGAAAGAGGGAAGGCAGTCACATTTAGTGGCCTAAACAAACCAGGGAAAGTGGGCATGTATTCCACATAGGCAGCATAATTGTTCTTTGCTTCAGACAAAGTAGGAAAAAGAGCCTGATAGGAACACCTAATGGTACAAAATTGCTTGTAGTCAGAGAGTTTTGTCTTCTTTCTCATAGTATGAAGGTGGTGTCCGTTTTGGCAACCCTTTCTGGCTGATAGTGCCAACATGTATTATAAAAACATTGTGCTGTTAATTAACCTTCTAAGAAAGAAACTATTTCTTGACAAAAGCACACATCTGTGTCCTTACCACACTTTTCTGTACTTTATTTTCCTCAGCTGTCATGTTTCTTCCTCCCTTTCTCAACCACCTTTTCCTAAGCCCTTTCAGCCTAAATTGTTTGAATAATTGCTGGTCATTTTGTCCTATAAGGGCTTATTTTTCTCCCAGAGCAGGTTACACAGCTGTTATGTCTAACACTAAACTCACACGTGGAATACAAGACAAAGAAAAGCTGTCTAGTGTTTCAAATCTCTCACCCTTCTTGGTGGCTAAAACAAGATTTCATAATAATGTTTATGTTTAGAATTTCTGCAGTAATAAGCAGATTGGTATCAGTGTGTATGTAGTAAGTTTAAAGAGCTGTTAATAGACAGTTGGACGGCTCAGGAATTTAAAAACTTTATTACTATGTCATCAGTTCAAAGTCAATTCAGTTTACCAGGGATCCCTGATAGCATCAGTCAATCTTTCCCAGATGAAGCAGGTATGCTTGTCCAAACTTGGAATTGCAATTCCACAGAAAATTCAGAAATTGCAAATTTTTTCATTCCAAACTTTCCTACAAAGATGCATTTTTTTTAAAAAATGGTGTTTGGTCTACAAGCACTGCTGCATTTTAAAGACAACATCTAAAAATGCCTACCTATGGGAAAGTTTGAAAATTAATAAATTTCAAGTGAGAGAGGAGGGAGGAAGGGAGGAAGGAGATAGGGATAAACAAACAAACAATACAGTGTTTATTCAGCAGTGTAAATACAACATGGTAACTGTTACAGACTGATTTCCCCTCCCCCAGATGCTCCATGACAAGACAGTGGATCTTTAAAAATACGTCGTAGGTTTTAGATATTCTCCTGACGAGTCTCAGCAAACAAGGGCAGAGGGCTGAAATGTAACGTACTGTTTCCCCTCCCATTAGCACCATCACTGGGAAAAGCCAAAAGTTATCTACAAGCAATTGGTTTCTGCCTTCCAAAGCCAAGTGAGGAGTCCAGAGATGCTCATTCTTCTCTTGTCTATGAAAAGTCACTTCGTGTTTATCTGTGTTGCTCTCCCGTGGGAGGATTTTCTTAATGAATTGGATTCTGGTGGTGAGAATGGATAAGATAATGGTGAGGTAAGTCCAGTTTTCAGCTGTTGAAATGCTCGGGACAGTGGTTGCATTTACTCATATATTAAATAAGGAGAAAACTTCATCATCTCTTTGACTCCACCAATGTCGGTTGGAATGGAGGTGCTAATCTAACATAAATAATAATAAAAGAGGCAATTTTCTTAAAGCACAGAACTTGAATATGGAAAATCTCCACTTTCATTCCCACCCCTCCCCCCACACCACCACCTCAAAAAAAAAAATCTTTGGCTCTATTGCTTTTTTGTTGAAGATTTCTTAAGCTATGCCTCTTTCCTCTACTGTCATGATTTTCAGCTCTTTGTCTATAAACATTTCATGGTCCAGAAACTACTTCCAGGGTTCAGAAAAAGGTGAATAAGTAAAGAGAGTTCATTTGTGCTATAGAGTGACCTATACACATGAATAGTTGTGGAAAATTGAAAAGGGTTTGACATACATAAAGCAAAAAGTTGCACTTGCAGTCACTAAGAAGTAGAGGAATCTTGGACATGTATATCTGGGAATGATATGTTCAGCCTACAAGACTTTCCCATATGCCATTTTACAAATGAATTGAGATGGTATAGAATTGTTTCATGATACTTTTTAAAGCATGTAATGAAACTGATAAACTGGCATTCACTTCAGAGTATCTAGGAAGGGCAGACAAGTTCGGGATTTCATACATATGACATGTAGGTCCTAATTCCCTGACATGAGAAGTTTTTACTTAAATGCTTTTTGAGTAAGCATGGACAGAAAGATTTTTTTTTCCCTTAGAAAAAATCATGGTTAAAGAAAACCAGTGAACCAAATCACTTGTTAATATTCTTTCAAGAGAATAATGTAACGTGGAAGAGCTCCAGTCCAACCATCTGATTGTAGCTTCCTATTTTTATTTTATATTTTTCTAAGCTACAATAATGACATGTTTCTCCTGGTATGGTATCTGACATTAGACTTAGCCTCATACTCTGAATGCTGGGGAAATCTGGTGGGTTTTGGTCATCTTGTGACATTCTTCTATATCCTGCAGCTGGAATCAGGCCTTGTCCCTTCCCTGGTAACTCACCCTATAGGAACAGGCACCAGCTGACCTGTGTGCTTTGGAATGCAAACTACCCTTTATTTGGGAAGATTTGTCCCGTTGTTGAGAGAGACGTTTTGGAAATTATTATTATTACTATTACTTTTTTAGAAACAGAAAAACTCTCCACATCTTTTATGCAAGGCTGCAGTTTCACTGTGTCCAATAAAGTTTTCATGTTTTACATCATCTGAGGGCCTGAATCAAAACATCCTTTTACTGATGCTTATGTAGTTTATACCCACGTGTGCAGGTGCACGCACACACAGGTGTATGTGATCATGTTCACATTCAAGGTGAGTCATGATATATATATAAGTAGAAATTACTCCCTTTCCCAGTGGTTTTAACCAAAGGAGACAAGGGAAGAAAATCAGTGTCTCTTTGACTACATCCCATCAGTGGTAAATGTAGATGTATAGTAATGTTTTGTGTTAAGCTACTACATCTCCAATTATATAGTGCCTCTGACTGAAGGGAATAATTTAGAGAATGCTTACTTTTCTTTGGAAAAGCCAGCAGTCAGTTGTTGTTACTCAACTCTGAGTTCACTCACAGCAGGAGGGAAAATTTGTCATTTCACTCACAAATCCCAAGTGAGAGTGTGATGAGACGGGAGATAAATCCCCGTCACTAATTCTTAATTTATACTAAACAAAGACAAGCAGAGTGAGGGGGCATATTAGCTTCCACAGCGCAGAATGATGCCTTTCCATGTCAGTGCAGCAGTGTATTGGGGTGTAACGTTCATACAAAATCCCAGCTTTAACTTAAAATTAACTTTTTGAGTCAAGACTTTCAAGTTTTCAGACTGGCACCACCACAGGTAGCCTAATGGCTAGAGACACGTAAGAGGCAGAGGTGTTGGAGTCAGTGAGAGTTACGTGCATTGAACATCTTTGGAAATCAAATTACTTGAACTTCTCTATCCTACAAAAAATGCACTCGTGCTCGATGCATGATCAGTCTTGTCAGTATCAGTGGGGCAGCCTCCATACATACAATGAAATAGATAAATCTTTGCAGGATGGAGGTAGTTATTTTGTGATTTGCATGTCTTGATCTTGAAACCAGTAAGGCTTGAGAATATTGTCTTTGTTTCTTGTAAGAGTTGAGGTGAAAAAAATCTTACTGAAGTTTCTGTTTGCACTGGAGAAATGTATGAGTAATCTCAGGACAAGGTAAAATAGTTAAAGCACACATTATCTTAAAGAAACCAAATATCACAGCCAAACTATGAATCATAATTGTCAAGTTCAGCATCTTAGAACTTAGAAATGGCTGTAACTTCAACAGAAAACCAGCTGAAGCTGGAGACGGTGGCACCTTGGAGAATCCTTCTGTGACAAGGAGGTGATAATTTCTAGACTTTAGCATCATTTCACTTGCTTGTTATTTACAGATGCCCATAGCTGAGGCAGTCTGAGTCAGTGAGACAGCAGTATCATGGGAAAGTTTGCATTTTCAAAGGAAGTGGGTGATTGCAAATCACTGTGATTCTGCAGGTATCTTGGAACTTCTTCTCACGACTTAATGAGTTCAAAACAGAAGATCCCAGGAAGGTCTGAACTGGAAACCAGTTACCATGTCTCTATACATGCACATTTAGAGAAAATGGCACTGTCATCAGCTCAGAGTCAACTCAGTTTAACAGGGATCCCTGATAGCATCAGTCTGTCCTTCTCAAATGAAGCAGGTATGCTTTCTAAACTTGGAATTCTAATTCCACAGAAAATTCAGAAATTTCAAGTTTTTCGTTCGACACTTTCCTACAAAACAGTGCTTTTGAAAAATGGTCTATGGTCCATTTTTAAAATTCCAGTTATTATTTTTAAAATTTCATTTGGTTTGCAAAACATTCACAAACAGCCAAGATTAAAAATATTGCAAAAAAGAGAAATGGCATAACAAAAATTACAGGTTTTTTCCTGAAGGAAAAGGTGTTCTGAAAATACTATGGTCAAGAAAGAACATGTCCTATCAAAATGTGTCATTTTGGTTATTCCTTCGAAGAGAAATCATGTTTAAAGGTCATATTGTCTTGGTGATCGTTTTGGTTTTTTTTCCCTAGGAAAAAAATTCAGTGCAGCAGCCAAAATAAAATGTGTCCGTATTTTCCATCAACCCAGTTGCTCCCTCACAAACCCCTTCTAGAGAAGAGGATTTGAACAGCCTCAGTGGAGAATCTGTCTTACTAGGTGCAGCAATAAACTCATGTCACTGCTAAAATGACGTGGCATGGCCAGGACTGGGGCAGCCTTATGGGAGAAGGTATTTTGTTCCTTCCTTTCTCAGGATGATTTTTAGCTACACACAACCAGGATATTCAGCAACCTCTGTATCTTACACATATATATAAACATGTATATACTGCAGTTTGTTTTGGTGACCCTGGTACCATGTGCTTTAGAATCTCAGTTGTGAGCATCAGGAGTTTCCTGTATGGCCAGCTTGTGCAAATAAAATTCTCATGAGCTTTTGGTATGAACAAACCGAATGAGAAGGAGACACTCTATGTTAAAATCATTTGTCCTCACAAAATGAGAGCTTGGCTTTGGTGGCCAAAGGAATGGTTTGTTCAAAGGAAACCCATTGAAAGATCGAATGAAATTCTGAGTTCCTTGTGGCCAAGTCTCTTTGGTCTCAAGGACACCCTTAAGTGACAACTACAGAAAAGAGCTTGCAGTGACTGTTTCAATACCTGTGCAACTGAAAGTATATATCGCAATGTGCTTTAGGAAATGCTCCCTGGGTAATATTTGGAAGTTAACTTGGCAAGGTGAAGGTAAAAGTTCCTCTCCTGTTTGGAGGGTTTCATTAAAAAAAAAAAATGGATCTCCCACTGACAATTTCAAAGACCAATTTAAACAATATCACACTTTTGTTTGTTTATAGTATGTCTCTTGTCTAAACTTGAAGATTCAGGGTTGTTTTGCCCTGGAGTAGTTTTCTTGGCACTGTTCATAATCTTTTAAATTCCAAGCTAGATTTTGGAGGAGAGTCAATGTATTACTTCATACAAAAGCTATTATTCCATATGAATAATTAGCAGTCCATCCTGCAGGACGGTGAATGTGAGGCTTAGTGCTGAGCTGCTGCTAGGAATGCTGGCTGTGGTTTTCATAATTTGCAGTCCAAAGTGGAATAAACTATGGGCTTGGGCTGCCTGGAACTGTGTATATGGAGATCTATGGGCTGCTCTCTGTATGAGCGCTCTTTGGAAGAAAGCCGATGGAAGCCGCCTTGTGCACATGGATGTCTGTCATCCCTGGCACCAGGTACATCTGCAGGAAGAGCAGCTTGCAAAAGTGAAAATGGCTTCTGTGTAATTTCTTGCCACGTGGAGGATTACAGCCCATAATGTGACTAGATGGCAGGCACTTGCCCAATGCTCTGCTATCCATAGCAGTGTCACTGCAATTTTTATCCATACCCAGAGATCAGATCCTAAAATGGCAAAAGACTGATGGAGAAGAGCAGGACAAGGCAGGTTTTGTTTACATGCCATGCTTTTGAGGTTGTCAACCCACAGGTGTCTGTGCTGTGAGATAAATTATGGTCACACAGGAGCTTCTTGTTATCCTGGCTAAAATTTTATCTGTCATAATGATGTAGGCATATAGTTGGTTGCTCTAATCTATATAATATAGCCTAGGTAACTTTATAAATGATTAATTCTAGCGTAAACCATTTGCATCAACACTCTTTTAGAGCACAGAAAGCTTTTGTTGAAAGAATCCAGTACACAAACCTAAAATCCTGAAAAAGAGGTAGTGTGTTGTTGGCTACGAAGGTGCAAGCACTCATAGGAACCTGGAGAAAAATTAAGCCATATTCAGCACTGCAACTCTGACATTAAGAAGATGTGGTTATTTCTAATGGCAGACTATGAAAACAGTTTTAATTCCAGGGCTTTTCAGAGTGCTCCCAGGAGTTTGAAATATCTCAAGAATGACATTTCTACACAAATTGTGGAACTCATTTATGAGAATCTGAGGTTCAAACCACAGCTATTTGCACATGATCTCAAAAGTCAGTGAGTTTACTTGTGAGAGGATGGGTAAAATGACCACTTTGCTATTGACCTGAGCTGGTTTTTACCCAATGTGCTGGTTTTACAGGGAAGAGCTAACTCTCTTCACAGTGCCTGGTATGAAGCTAGGTTTCTGGATTTATCCTGAGAAAGGTACCGATAAGGTGTCTTTTTAGCTGGTGCTGGGGAGTGCTTGCACCAAATTCAAGGTCTTTCACAGCTTCTGATACTACAGCTGCATTCCCAACTCTCTTTCTACAAGCAGTGTGATAGGACACAGTTCAGACAACTGACCTAAACTAACTGAAGGAGTATTTCATTCCATAGTATGACATGCTTGGTACTTAAGCGGGGAGTGGGCGCGGGGGCCATTACACTCTCTCACTCTCCTTAACTCCTTCGCTAACTCCTTTGTTAGCTGCTTTGCTAACTCCTTTGCTGTCTCGTATGTTAGTGAGTTCATGTGTCTGTTAGTTTTCCTGGTCAT
>NW_010228419.1:0-1309 GCF_000690775.1 Eurypyga helias
CGGGTAAGTATGTGGGCCCAGTCTCCCAAAGCGGAGCGTGAAACCGCCGAGGCCGTGCCCGCGGAGCTGCCCCCGCGGCCCCGTCACCGTCTGACTTCAGTGAGCCAGGTACAAGTCTTTCCCTTTAATCCGTCACCAGAGATACAACTTGGACATTACAGCTTCAGCATGCAACATGTCACAGGTGAGAGGAACACCAGTTCGTGTCTTTACAAAAGAAGCCTGTGCACACCCAGGCTCAGGACAAGGAACAAAAGGAGCCTGCGTGAACGCAGACTGAAGATACAGAATATCAAAACTACATGATCTCTTGAATATGTAAATTACTTAAATATCTTATCCCCAAATGTGTTAAATGCATTAACTACCTGAATATCTGGAATATCTAAAGAACACAAATATCTCGATTATGCCAAAAGACCGTTTTTGTGTTGAAAGTCGCAGGCGGCTGGGGCAGTCTGTACACTCAGAGCACCTCAGCCAGTGGGGAAATGAGGAGGGTCTCTTGCAGCCGGGAAAAGTAGGATAAAAGGGGGCTGTGTCCCTCTGTAGGTTGAGAGACCCCACAGGAATATGTCCTGTGGAGTCATATTATTATTTTTTTACCAGACTCCTCTGTCTCCTTTGTGAACACGGACTCCTGGCAGCGTGATTTTCTGTACACAGGTAACCGAACGGCTTAGGTAGCAGGGTGATTAATAAACCTGGTGATTAAGTAACAAATGAGACACCACGGCAGCTGCTGAGGAGGGTGTCTGCAGGCTCTGCCCCACAGCCGTGGTTTGTCCCTGCGTACATCAGCAGCCAAATCACAACGGACAGGTGTTGCACACGACGTGCCGGGAGGGGGAACACAATCACAGTAACGTTCATGATAAACCAGACTCCCCTGTGTTACATAAAGTGCCTTCAGCATCAGAAACAAACCACCCACTGCGCGGGTGTTGCGAGCAAACGCGTACGGACAGGACAGACCGATGCGCCCGCCGTGCTGCGAACCGCGCTGCGCCGGCGTCGTTCACAACGCTCCTTCGCGAACAGGAGAAGGAGAGGGTAACAAGAATCGCTGTGCCGAGGTAACGACAGGGTCAAGCACATCCTCCTGAAACAACCGGCGCCAACCCTACCCCGAAATGCTTCATCAGTAGGCGGCATGCTACCAGTGCCGTGCAGTGTCTCTGTCGAGGACGCGCGTTGGCATGCCGAGGTACGATTCCCCCTCCGTTTGTAGGTAATATTTATACAGAAATGAATGTCCAGTCCGCACTTCTCGCTTCTGCGCCAGCGGGGAGTTGCTCTCGAGACACAG
>NW_010228419.1:1622-2508 GCF_000690775.1 Eurypyga helias
GTAAGCCCTGCTGAAATGCGGCCAGAGCCCAGGTCCCGCCGCTGGCGATCGGCTGCGGGGACGCTGGAAAGCCACCCCCAGGCTACAGCCCAGACTTCTGGAGTCAGGCAGCCGCACTGTCGAGGGGTTCGCTCCGTGAACCAACCTGTGCAACTGTTCTGCCACAGTCACTCGGAGTCCCTCAGGCAACTGCGACGGCGCAGGCAGAACCTGCGCGAAGGGCAGAAACGCCGACGGGTTAATCCACTCCTTCGAACCCTTGAGCGTTCTCAACCGCCATGAGGAGCTTCTCTCGCAGGTCTTCAAACGACTCATAAAGAGGTAAGTCTAGGCGATTAAAGCTGAAATGGAGAAGGAAGGGAATTGTTTACCAAGCCACGGAAAATACACGTGACTTTGAAGAGCTGCAAAAGCTTAAACCATGGGGGGCCTGAACGGAGAACGGATCTTGCTGTCCCCAGTGGACAACCTCCGCCTGCCCTTTGCAAGCCCAACACGGCTGTTCCCTGCAGGCACCATCTCAGACCTCCCCGGCCCGGGACAAAGCAAGGTCTCGGAGGCATCCATGCCCTCCTTTCCTTCCAGAGCTGAAAGTGGGGATGTGCTAAACCCCCTTCAGGAACGGAAAAAAGCCAACAGAACAGCACCCCACACCTACGTCAAACGTGGTACCAAACAACGTGGGGAAAAGCCATCTCTCCGCTAACACACACTTTAACATGCAGGCAGTTCCCAGAAGGAAAGTCTGGAGCTGAAATACTTGGAATACAACAAAGTAGCATTACAAAGCCACTATCAGGGAGGCTGTGAGGGAAAGGGTTTGTTTTGGGCTCGTTCACCTGCATTTACCGCAGAACTCCTATGTACGGCCCCGAGCCAGCCGCGC
>NW_010228419.1:2588-2809 GCF_000690775.1 Eurypyga helias
CGGCCTCAGCCGACAGCCGCCGACTGCTCTCTGCCTGTAAACACCCACACGGATGGACACCCATGTGGCTTCCGCAGTGTCCTGTTCTACGGAAAGCTGTATGATCCAGGGCTGAAGTACGTTGGAGGTGAGCAGGGTCATCATCTCTGCCTCTCTCAGCAGCGTAACTGCGTGACTATGCCGGTGGACTTACCACGTGTGAGCTCTGGGCAGTTTATCAG
>NW_010228420.1:0-289 GCF_000690775.1 Eurypyga helias
TTGGCTTTCTGGGGTAGGCCGGGAGCTGTAGTCCAGGGGATGTCGCCTGTGGGCCAAGTTGTTCCCGGGGCATCCTGGGAGTTGTAGTCGGCAGTGATATAGCCGATGGTCGGACATATTTGGTTTTCGGGGCATGCCGGGAGATGTAGTCCGGGGATGGCTCAGACGGTCAGCCATATTGGTTTCCCAGGGCATGCCAGGTGCTGTGTTCCGGGGGTGTTATCGCAGTCGGTCGGCCATGTTGTTCCCGCGGAATGCCGGGAGCTGTGGTCCGGGGGAATGTTGTTGC
>NW_010228420.1:592-859 GCF_000690775.1 Eurypyga helias
TGCTGGTAGGAGCGATGCGATGCTGTGGTGCCCACGCGGTGATGCCACTGTACTTGCTGCTGCTGCCCACTAAGGAAACGCTGCTACCGCCACACCTGCATTGCATTGGCGCACACTCGGCACACAAAGCGTGGGGCTTCAGGTTCTTCAAGAACATTAAGGAGTGAAGTTCTTTGGCTTCCTTCAAGCCTTCGGGGACAGGACAGCCACCAGGTGCAGAGCTCATGGCTGTGGTCTCATGTGGGGTGAGGGTTGATATGCTGGGGG
>NW_010228421.1:0-51317 GCF_000690775.1 Eurypyga helias
GGTGGGGCGGGAACCTTCGTGCTGAATATAAAATATAGGAGCCGAGCTTAGTAAGGGAATTTTAAAGAGGAAGTGTTATCCCGGCATATATATAAAGCTGCAAGCCTCCCCGAGCTTTCTTGCATCTCTCTCGCTGTGTCTCTCTCGCTCCTCTCTCTCTCCCACTTCTCCTAACAAAATCCCCCGACCCCTGGCAGATGTCTGAAACCCTGCCAGATCTAACAATGTCGGACCCACTCTCTGCCACCAGACACTCGGGGACGCAGACTGGCTCATTCTCTCAGCACACTGGGGTCAGATATACATATTAAACAACCAATTTTTTTTTTTTCCCAGTCCCTGGTGTATGTGGTCCTAAACCATACGTTTAAAGGTAATATTTTCACCCCCTACTATTAGGAAGGGACAGATTAAATCAAAGCCTGAACCATTCTTGGAAGGGGGCTGTCGCTGCACAGCACAATCCATTCCTCAGTAACTGACAATGCATCAGCCCTTGGCTGGGACAAAATTAAACTATTTTTTTTTGTTTTAGCTCCTTGTTATTTGGGTGCAGAAAACACCCCTCCTTCTTCAGGTGTCCCTGCCCATGGCAGGGGGGTTGGAACTAGATGATCTTTAAGGTCCCTTCCAACCCTAACCATTCTATGATTCTATGATTCTATGATAATAGCCCTCCTTCCATCTCTCCCAATCTCAAATCCTCTTCCACTGACGGACAAGCTCAGTGCGGTCATTCAACACCTGCCTCTTGCTTGGTTCGTACACTGCATTTCACAAGACCAGGATTTCAATCCTCACATGAGGAATCTCGTCAAATTCAACAGCAGCACATACAGGAAAAGCCAATTTCATGGGCTGTGCCTTGGAGCTAGTCCTAGAGCATTACCTTGCTCTCAGGTCCAACTGAGGGTTTTACTAAAAGCAGCATATTGCAGAAACGCAACCCAAACTGCCCTAATGAGCATCATCTTCACTTCATACCCAGACCAGCAAACGCAAAGTCGCAGCCAGTCCATTTGCTCAGCCTCAGATGGTTTCCATGACAGAGCTGAGAGTGGTCCCAGCACAGTCAAGGTCATGCCATGGTGCCACCCCATCCAGGAGTAGCACCATCATGCATTGGGCGTGTAGGGTCAAGTACTCCTCCCCTGCCCCAGTACTTGCTATTCACGGGAGGGGCTCGAATCCCGTGCTACAGCAGGGGTGAGGGTGCTGAACAGCCACACATCCCACGGGCTTTGTCTCAGCTGCAACGTAAGATGCAAATGGATAACTGTGACTAATGCTCTTGACAAGGCATAAAGGAGGGACAATATGGAAATCTGAAAGAAAAAGTATAGTAGGGCTCAAGAGCATCGTGTGGAGAAAGGAGAGGCTGGGCATCAAGAACAACTCTACTGGTATCTTCCACTTAATCTAATGACAGTCTTACTCATAAGACTATTATCACAGCACCCGGTGTGGCCAATCCTGGCACTGCGCTTTCCTTTCAGCTCCAAATGATGGTGTGAGGGCATTGCTAACAGAGGTGAAAATTATGAAGTCCTAATCACTAAATTTGGGCTCCAAAGCAAGTGAATCTGTGGCACTGCACAGAAGTTAGAGAATGAGATATGTATTTTAAAAAATGCCTCTCAGCAGGTTAGTGCTCAGGTGGCTATAGAGCCACCCTGAACCTCACTCCCTGAAATGCAAAGGTTAATAGCATTGCCCCCATTCACCATTTCTCTTTCCTCTTCCATACATCTATTGGGAAGTGGAACGTTTGACTCACCTGACAGCTTATCTTTGTTTGGGAAGAACCATCTGAAACAAAAATACCAAATGAAGAAGTTAAAATCATTCATTTAAGAGAAAGGCTTGGCTTTTGCCCTAGCAGATAAAGGAAAAAGTCAGAAACATCACAAAAATATTATTTCGCACATACCAGTGTTTTTCCAACTTAAACGAAAGCGCACAAAATAAGTATTTCCCTTTCTCCAGCTTGCTCAGTCCCTTTGAACCGGTAGATGCTTCAAGCCCAACAACGTGGAGTCGAAGCACCTGCCTGCAGCACACCAAGTGTTCATGTCCTCACACTTAAGAATGACTGAAATGAGGTTTAAGATGTTGCACTTTAACTGCTTTCTGAAGGTGGTTATCACTTCTACAGCAGAGCCAGAAGGGACCGTGCCACAGCTTCCCGTAAGTGTCCACGAAAAATCAGTCATTGTACCTTAACACCAGCCAAGGAGATGGTAGACACCTAACCAGGGACTGCACTGGATTAGGGACTGCTCACAGACATCCTTTCCCTGCAGAAGCTGCAGCAGGGAGAGCTGCCTGCAGATATTCAGACCTTCAACCAGTCCAGTTGAGCTGGGAAGAGGCTATTTGCCTTCGCCTCTAGCGAGCCATCTGTAGTTTTCCTTTGAAAAGCTCATGCTGCAAAGCAGACATATCCAGCTCTGCTGAGGCTGATTTAGTCCTTCAGCACTGAGGGAGATAACCGAGCCCCAGGCAGCCCTGCCTAAAGGAATACGCTCAGTACTGAGCAAAGATCTGAGTACGCCAACTGCACCTACACCGCTTCTGTCAAAATCCGTATGGGCCACAGCTTGAGTATTTTTCCAAGGAAAACAGAAACCATAGGTCTCAGAGCACTAGGGAGGTATTAAATAAATCATCAGGACCAGTAAAACAGGGTATTTGCAAGGCACCAGTATGGATAGTACACTGAGAAGTAGTAAGGCAAGGTAGAAGAGGCAAAAATACGCTAAAACCACTGCAGATGCAGTACCAGGTATTTTACATCCTTTGTCAGTTCTGGGCTCTAAGGTTTTCAGAGGAATTTCTAGTGTTGAGGTTGACTAAGTGGGGCTACATTTTTGTTTTGGTTGCAAATTGGAAGCCACTATTTTTATCCACGAGTCCCCCAAAGCATCTGTTTCTCTCTAGCTATTTAAGACCTCCTTTTATAAGACCTAGTTAGAGGTATACCATTATTTTTAAATGTTACTCTCTGCAGTCACACATTTTATCATCATTACATGTGTCATTATCTGTGTTTGAACTGTGTAATTTGAAGATGAGGAGATAAAATCCTTGCAGGGGGTCTGAGAGTTACTTCCCCTTGAACAAATATTTTGGGATAATACCTACCATCTACTACAAGCTGGTGCATCCCCAATGAAAGGACAAGCAATTCTTTCCCTGGTTATGCTTTAAAGTCACCTAGAGAAAGAAACTGGAAGCATCCAGTGAAGGCTGGATACTCCAGCAGAGGAGGAGAATATCCCACTTGTTCCCAGATGACAGTCAAGGCACAGCCATCTAGGAAAATCTGTACAAATATCATTTGCTATCACTGGAAACACTGTATTCACAGCGAGTTCTGTTCCTGGCAAACAGTAAAAGATGGGGATATATCAAACTGTTTCATGGTTGGACCGTAAGACAGAAGACAGTATGTCTTGGTTAATGAGCTACATGGAGTCACAATTACTACAGACCTGACAGGGTAGTAGTTTTGGACCACTTAAGGGTTCATATAATGTGATGTAAATGCATCTCAGGTCATTGAATATAGGTGGCCACCTTCGTTTTCCTGTTTCTGTAACTGATCTACCTCGCTGCTAGTAATGGCTATGGGGACTTTTTATTGCCTCATCACCGATGTCCCCAAGCGACAGGCAAGCAAATGAGATCTACTCCAACCTCTTCCTATAGCAGGCAAATAACACCCTCTTATTACTCGGTGGGTTAGGTACATCGTCAGGTACCAGGGGACTGTAAAGCACTAGTGGTGGGATGCTATCACAACAGGACACAGCAGCAAGAGACCAAAAGTCTCAACCTCTGGGTCTAATCTGAGAGACAGATGCATGCAGGAGTGATGTCTAAAACTGCCTTTGGAAGGGAACAGTCACATGTGTCATGCAACCAGGAACAAGACACGTAGAATTTCAGTTTCTGACAAGCAACAGCCCCAGTCTGACCTAAGACTGTGTTGGACTCGATACTGTACGTGGAGTAAAAGCTGTGAAGCTGTCCAAGAGTGGGTCAAGTGCACAAACTAGTGAACGTCAGACGTTATCTATGGTTTGGGTTATATTTTTCACACCCATCGAGGCCTTCTAGCAAGAAATTTTGTCCTCTATATACCCTACCCTAGAAATCCTAGAGAGAAAAAAACGTGTCTTCTTCTACTCTGTTGCCAAAGCTGTAACAAAGAGACCAAGATAAGAAAAGGCAAATTTTAGACAGAATAGCAATGGTTCACTGAGAGTGGGAACAACCTTACACATGTAGCAAAACATGAGGGGGACAGCAGGGGATCTTTTCCTCAACCTCTACTATCTAAACCCGGTTCACAAGATGTTTATTCAAAAAGCAGCTGCCACAGGAAAGCTCAGTAAGGGAAAACCAACTCCAGTGTCTTAGGCTGTATGAGGCACCCAAGGCTTTGCCATTTCGTTTTCATTACCAAAGCGCCACATCGTGCCAAGGGAACACCTTTCGAAAAAGTGTGGAGGGGGTGGGGAAGTGTGTCAACCCTCTGGACAACCATTCAGACTCAGCACGCCCTGGCTAACGTCGGGAGGCATGCAGGGTGCTGAGACCGCGGCGCGTGCACATGCAGCTCACCCAGGCTGCCCAGCCCTACCTGGAGCTGCCACTGCCTGCCATGTGCCCCCTGGGAAGAACGTGTGCACACACCTACGCATTCCTTCCGCATTATTCCATGGGAGGTTCATTCCTCTGGCCACCGTCTCGCTACGATCCAAGCAAAGCAGCCCTCCAACAGTCAGTGCAAAGACAAAAAGCATCTCATCAGATTTGAAAGTCAGATAGAAATCACACGAGAAAGATGTTTTATTAAATGTTGTTGTCATGTTTATGTGACTCCAAACCTTCAAACAAGAAACACTACACCCCAAAACAGGACAATTGATTCTGTATATTATTCTAGACACACAAGCCTACAAGTAGGTAGAAATGAAATTAGTATGAAAGAGATGTTGACACACCTAATGGAGGTCTCCAGCAACTGTCTTTCCCTCTTCTTTTACATCCTAATATGAAGCAGGCAAGTCTCCATACCAGGTATCAGAGAGACAAGCCCTCATCCAGTTTTCTCCATCAGATTGTGACTGTCATTTACAAAGCCCTTCTCCAAATAAGTGGATTCCTACAATCAGAACTGCTGCACTTAAAACTTATTAAAATACAGCTATGTAGGCATACAAAATTGATTCCTCTTGGCCAGTCTTTTAGTGTTGCTCACAGATATTCATTCCTTGAGCATCTAACAAAGCCCAGAGAAAAATGTACCCTACCTTCATTTCCCAGGGTTACTACCTCCCAACCATTCTGATCCAGGCTGTTTCTCACTGTCATCGGGCCGAGTAAACAGCATTAATCATTGTGTCCTTCAAACCTGTCTGAGCTTTTGTGCCCTTCCATTCAAATTTTAAATGGTTTCCCACTTGTAGGTGCATGGGGGCTACAGCGCTATTTTAAACCCTAAAGCTGAGACTTTCAGAAAATTACCTGCATCTTGGATCAGGAACTTTCAGTATCGCAAGTTCCCGACTGAAATCACGAGAGCAGAGCATGACGTTTTATAGGCAGACTGGAAATCCAGGGAGAAGGAGCGACTTTCAGAAGCTGACAGAGGAAGTGCACAACAGAGCCTGGAATTTGTCTCGCATCTCTTGGTTACAGTCCAAATACTTAAACCACAAGATCATCCTTCAAGCCTGGGACACCAACAAAATCTTTAACTCTTGTGTCGTAAGAGCCTGAAGCATTTTTCAGTAACTGCTTTGTAGCACAAGTGGCCCCCAGCCTAGGACTGTTCCTGATCTTATTGCCCAGTGTTCAGGGAGACGGAGTTTGGGACCTGTCTGTTGGATGACAGCCCACACGGTTTTAATATCTGATTTGGGCATTGCACGCGCCGGATGTGACATAGTGCTCCACATATTTCTGCCTCAGCTGTGCTATGACAGTTTGCTGGGATGTAAAAATGGTGAAAGAGATTTTTTCCAGATACAATATCTTACTGAGTGTCTCTCACTACTCCTTCTATGTACAGCCTCAAAGGCTAAAAAAAATGAAATAATCAGAACTTTAGGAAAAATGTAAAGTAGTGAGTAGAATTTCAAAATAACTCAGAGAATATTTAAGCTCAAACCCACAAGTCTTCTTGGAGAAAATTTATGGGGAGGAAGAAGGGAGGTCTTCTATTGCCCAGAACATTGTTTTTCAGTAGGTATAAAAAGACTGTAACCCCATTTTCTTTCACCACAGAACCAGCCAGAAAATAAAGTGGAACATGTTGATTATCATAGCAAGAGTGATGGCTAGGGAGGGAAAGAAGGAGGGGTAAGAGACATGTGTCTACACGCTCAGTACCACAGCAAGGAGGGTTGAAGCGAAGCAGATGTATCTCTGAAAGCAGCCAGCCTTATTGGGGGGGTGGGAACCTTCACGGCCACTTGTCCATCTCCTCTTTGGCCTGAGACTAGAGAAAGGACAAGTGAAACAAATGGGGTCACAGCTTAGCACATATCATAGAGCCACCTAACAGGGAAAAAACCCTGCCTCTCTCAGCTTCAAATGACTCAAAGAGAAATTGTTCCACTACTTCAGCTTTTTGGCTGCATGTCCCTTTAGAACAGAGTGCAGCGAGCGTTATATCTCATCTCCATTTTCTAAATCTAGGTCACCTCAATCCATGGCTGCGCTGCTAGTGATACCTCTACAATTTGCCACAGCCCTGGCTTGAAGTCAGCAGCATCTTAGGAAATGTTAAACAGCAGGCAGCTGTCTAATTAGCAAATGGAGGGGGCTTCTTACAACCCAGTCTCTGCACAGTCACTGAAGAAAACCGATCACCTACCTGTGGTGATGGCTCACTTAAGGAGAAAAGCCCTTGGGCCCACAATCAAAAGCCAAGAAAATTCACTTCTTTGGCTGCTGGACACAGCCACAGGAGAATGCGTCGTTCATTATCACCACACTATTCCAGTATGGCTACAAAACTTGCCTCTGGTAAGAGGAAACAGGGATGGAACAGACCGAGAAAGTGGTTCACACACTGCTGTCAAACTTCCTGAAGATCTCCTGATGTCTGTCTGTGAGACGCTTGCAGATCTAAGACCAGAGTAACTGAAGTAAAAAAGAGAAATCTGAAAGCAGCCCTCATGGTTCAAGGCATGTAGTCCTTTCCCTTTCCTTGCTCACTGGGATTGTTAAACCGCGACACCCCTGAAATGGCCTAAAGGAAGATGGTCTCATTTGTCACAGCAACGTTGATTGCTGCAGACTGGAAGAGGGAGAAGTTCTTCAGACCTGCTTTAGATTAGGAAGAGACAGGAGAAATAAAAAGAGCATCTGACACCAAAATAAAACTATTTCGGTCACTGCCATCTCCCTTATTCTAAATGAAGCAATTGTGGGCTACGTTTGTTTTGCATTCATAATTAGCAGACAGAACAGATGGCCAAGGCGTCACTTAAAGCCACACGTCCGACAAAATAACCCGGGCTGCCAGTGCAGTTTTTCACTAGGAACAAGGAATACTTTCCCCTCTTCTTCCCATTGAAACGTATCCCAAAGAAATGAGGCCAGCGAATGTTTGCATCAAGTAGGGGATTCACCGCAAGAAGGAATCCATTGTGTTTTGGAGTGTGTTGATTACTGGCTGAGTGAGGAAGAAAAGGGCAATAGCAAATGGATTGCGAAGAGAACAAAAAATAGGAATGGAAACTAGCGATACATTGCCAGCAATATAACAAGGGGCTCAAATAAACATATACTCTCTCCTCCCTTTAGTCTTGTGGTTCAGGCATAGGCTGGAACTCAGGACATCTGTGTTTCATTTAAAAGGCAGATGAATAGGAGAATCTTTATCAGCGAAGGTATCGGTGTTCCACACCCATACCTGACTCTTTCTGTATTGAATGCACTCATCTTCTCAGTACCTATCTCAGTTTAAGGATACTGGAAAAATCACCGACAAGCAAGCAAAGCACAAAGTTTGATACATTACCCACTGCATAAGGAGAGTTCATAACCGCAGCCAGGAGAGAGTATTTCACTAGAAAACTGGAGCATCAAACGTGTGTGTGGCATTCCCATCCTATTTCTTCTGCTACAAGCACAAGCAAGGAAGGAGATAAAACCAACCCAAACCACATACTACTTGCTGAAAACATTAAAGCGCTGTTCCTCCGTCTACGGAATCGTATTGTACTGTGTTTGCCTTGTGACACCCAGAATACAGGTACATGGACATCTCAGAGGAAGAACTTCTCTGAGGAATCTCTCCTGACAGCCCATCCTGTGTGACAAAGTCCCTTTGTTAAGTTCTTAACCTCCTACAAAGCTCCAACAATTTAATCACATTGAATATCCTTGTTTGCTGGAAAGAAAATGAGAGGCAGATACTAGTATAGTTGTGTTCCTTTTATAGGCTTGTGAGGTCCCCCAACAGCCTTCCTGATTGGACAACAGGAAGATTTTGACACACCGTTCTCTGAGCACTATGGATAAGCTGTTCCTAGCATGCCTGACTGAGCAGTATCAGGACACAGACTGATGGGCAATATAAGAAACATCATGAGCCTTGCCTCACTCATACTGCAAATGTGAGTAATCGCAAGCTTCCCTAGCTATTGCTGTCTCAAAACCTCCTCTCTGATACTATTAAGATGCTAATAACTGGGAGTCTTGTCGAGCTATTGCAGCCACAGGCCTCCTCGGATACTGCAAATATGCTAAAAATTGTGTGCCTCAATAGCTACTGCAGCGTAGAACTCCACTCCCTCTGATGTTGCAAATACAGTGATAATAATGAGGGTTGTTACTACTGCTCAGCTGATCCTCAGCAAAAGAACAATGCCTAGAGAAAGATCATAGATCTCTAGGAAAAAGCACAGGCTTAGAGAAAAAGCATAAGTGTGAAGGAAAGAACACAGACCTAGAGAAAGAGAACAGGTCCATCCAAGAGAGCTAAGTCCCTGGGAAAGCATGTAGACACAGGACAGACACCAGCAGGACCCAAAGCGACTATCTCCACCTCATCCCCTGGTCAAAGACCCTTCCGTGAAGGGAAAGCCTCCCTGGGGAGGAATACACTGCCTAACCCCCACCTGTCTGCCAGACATCTCCATTAGGAGCGGGAGGGACAGGCTGCCTCAGCACTCACCCTTTCAGTGAGGGTCCTGGCATCCTGATGATGCTTTGAGCAAGCCCTTTAGCAGTTCTCCCTCAGGTCTTTCCTTCCCTGATTAACCCCACCCTTTCCCTCAAAAGCATGCCTCAAACTGCTGTGGATTAGAAAAATCCAAGTGTCAGGGCTGAGGCACTGGTATTCACACAACAGGACTAATGCACACTAACAGAGATGTTTCTTCCTACAAGGCAGCACCGTAACTTCCTTGGGCAATCGCAGTGGAAAAACTCTCCCAAGCATTGCTGCTCCACTCACCATCTACCGGTGTCAGAAAGGGCTCAGAAGTTTCAGGAACTTCCACAGAATTTTTATATGTAGTGTTAAGAACATTCAACTTTAAAAAACACAGCTGCAGTATTTTATGGCTGAAAGGATTTCACGCAAAGCAGCTATATTAATGCAAGATACAGTTAATTCATCTTCCTAAACCAGATGATTCTAACATTCTTGGACACCTTGTTCCTACTTCCTCTCTGTTGTATGGTGGAGACTTAAATTTGGTTTTACTTCTGAAACTATCTGAACATTTACAAGCAGAGAGCATTGTGCAAGAAACAGGCTCATCCAAAACATCAGTGTGACTTCCCCTCAGCTTCAGCCTCAAATGACATTTGCTTTTTGTTACCTCCACTAGCTCTAAGCTGCAAAATCTCCCCGCTTTTGCCAGCTGCTCAATAACCCAAGAGAAGGACCCTAGATGCTAAGCCACCAGGACAGACCGCTCAGGGGCACAGCTTAATACCCTCCAAATTTAGAGATGGACATTGATCCACCAGCACAACTTTTAAACATTCAGCAACTGCTCTAAATTAGGAATCTGCTCCACAAACGCTTCTAAAGCTGTTTTGCATCTACCAGGAATTCCCGTTAGATTTGTAAGAGAGGGAATGGAATAGCTGCTACCAGTGAACCACCCCTCACCATTTCTGCAGCTCGCAAAGAGGCTCATGAAAACTTCACAGGGGCTACAACCCTTGCAGGTAAAATTCACATCACGAGAAATCTGCCCCAGTGTTCTGAGGTTTATTCCACAAAATGGCTCAGATTCCTTACACAGAAATATGAGGATCTGAGGGGCTCAAGAGAGTGATTCTCAAAACATCAGACTCAAGTCTGTGCTGACTAAACGATGACAAAGTCTTAGCTACCCAGTGTGCTGCCATGCACGCCTCACTCAGGCCTCTCCATAAATTGCAGTGACTGTGGCCATTTACACGCAAAGCCCCAAAAGTAGATCGCACCGTCCTCCTTTTCTGCAGAAGACCGTGTCGCCCATTTAGGCTCTCCAAACCTTGGAGGTCAGTGCCTTAACCAGCTGGCTGTCAGCTGCTTTGTAGTGTCAGGACTCACTGCACTTCCTCCTAAAGTTATGGAATAAAAGATGGAAAGATTCAGTGCACTGAAGGATGGAGCACTGATCCCTGCCACGCTGCCTGGCACTCACCCGGCAAAGGGGAAACCTGGGCTCCGATCCCAAGGCCTAAGGTATACATTCTGCATTAAACAGTCACCAATTAACATGCACAAACAGTCCTCAAAGCCACAATCTCAATATAAACAGTCACAGAAGTAAAACAATTCACTAGTCAAATCACTAGTACTGTCACTGGAGGGGGAAGGAAGGTGAATACCTGTTTTAAGACCTTGCCTCTGTCACTACTTAGGTATTCACGCAACGTGGAACGGCGTGAACGTAGGCTGGAGTTTAGCACACATTCCCACAAGCTGGATGTGGTTCAAATTTCCTAGAGGTGGGGGTGGTAATCGAACCAGGGTGTCCCATATCGGAGGTGACCGCACTAACTCCTCAGATGCTTGATGAAAAGAAGATGCTGCCGTGACTGCTGCTGCTGCCTGTCCCTCCTCCTTCACCTTGTCAAATCCAGCCTTTAAAGCTCTGCATTTTGCTTTGTCAAACCTCAAGGCAAACATACCTTGTTAAACATGAGGAAAAAATGGTGTGGGGGTAAAAGATTCTCTTGGTGGGGCAGGGGGCAAATGTAGACTTTTCTCGCTTTACCTCCTGATTCTGCCACTGACCTCCCTTACCCCATTCCCCCTAAAAATAGCCCATAATTCACACAATCTAGGAACAGAATAATCCCACTGAAGTCAAGGGTAGTTATAAGACTTCTGAGAACATGGTACACTTCTAATTTAGGTGCCAATGAATTCAGTAGTTTAACAGGCGTCAACATATTCATGCACAGGGCTTAATAAAAGCAAAAGGCATTTGGACCCAGAATCCAACAGTGGCAGAACAGCGCTGGTATGTTTATTACATAAGCATGCACACACGTTACCCACCAGTCTGCAAGCCATATTATCATGCTATTTACACCCATACGTGTTATTCGCTATGTTACACGGTAGGCATATGTTCATTCAGTATTTAATCCATAATAGCACTTGGGGACATCAATTAGATGTGTGTTACATGTTTTAGATCATGGAAAAGTAGAGGAGTAGAGCGATGAATCTCAATGCAATGAGAGGTATTTCAAATCTCCAAAGGCGAAGACCTTTACAAAAGGACTGACTGGGTCAATTCACCTTTGTGCACAGTGCTCCTCTAAGTCTTGGCTATTACGCAGTGTCCTCCCATTTCTCCACGGTGGGAATTTTACCTGGTATGTATAATAGAGCTCTCACTTCCACAGCATTAATTTTTGCCCATAGGCGAGATTTTCAGAAGTGCCATGAAGTATGCAGTTACCTCATTTCTACTGTCTAATTATAATTTCAAGTGAATGAGGTAACCAACCTCACCACCAATAAATTTATTACCATTGTTCAACCCAATTTTCCTCCTTTCTTTTCATCTTCTTTTCATTTATTCAACTAAACCCATTTACACCTATGGTCTTGTATTAATGCTATGCATTTATGGCACTTGGAATAACGATTCCTGCAGTGAGAGGCAGCTCTGAACTCCATCTTGACTTCCAAATTTCCTGCTGGGAAGACACTAACTTGAGATGAGATGTTTGCAGCTAGTTACCAGCTCATGAAAGAAGGGATGTGTACCGCTACTAGCAGCACGGAGGCAGCGAGTAACCTGCAGAGGCAACTGGGTGGCATAGGTCAGGTAGGCTGGAACCAGTGTGCTTTTCCCACATCTCCTTTCTAAGCTTGGGCAACTAGGCAGAGATACCTTAAGAATGCCTGAGCAATTCTCATAGTCTCTTGGAAAATCAAGCTTTTTATTGATTTTTGCATTTCCGAGCATGCCAGAAAGCCTCAGAACTGCGTTTTACCAACACTTTAGACAATGAGACTGTGATATTGCTTAGGGCTTGCAAAATAATGATAAACATTATCCCAACATTAAGACATATTATCTGATAACAAGTTTAAGGTTCCTCTGGCTTTCTTTCATACTGACACAATGAATTCTTGCCCAAATTTCTCAGGAGGGCAGAACTCAAATCCGTTTAGATGTACCCATGCAGTAATAAATAAAATAATAATTAATAGGTTACTTAGATAAAGGCTTTCCATCTTAGGGCAGAGGAAAGTATTGGTTAATTAATCATCAAGTTGGCATTAACTTATCTTTTGGCACCTACAATAAAATGTAAATCTAAAACGAGCGGTAGGAGAGGGGAACAAAGAAATAAGAAGCCAACAATAGTTTTGGAAATGGATGACAAAATCCAAATGTTCTGCCTCACTGCTGCTAAATTAAGCACAGTCTTATCAGTGCAAAGATTAAAAAAAGAGAGATTTCCCTCTGAACCTTAAGTCACACTTCTTAGCTGCACAGGACATGACAGCAGTAGTGAAGACAAGAGAATTCACTCACCCTGAAAATGAGTGGAAATAAAAAGGGATCTGCTCAGTTCTTGATCTCCCCAAACGCAGTTCTATAGAGTAGGAAAAGAAAGGAGGACATTAGTTTATTGTACGCAGCACACGAAGAGGCGATCCCCCGCTCCCCTTCCTAGGCACCACCCAACCCACCTTTGCCTTGCTCTGCCTTCAGCCGTTTTCCCCTGCAGGGCACAGGGCAGGGGATTATAGCCAACCTGCCCTGTTTTTTATACTGCTAAGTGGAAAGGGCTCTAGCGAGATCCTGGCGTTAGTTGAATATTGTTCTGGGAATTATTTTGGTGTAAAAAGGATGAGAAAAATTGTTTTCCCACCTTCCATCAGAGGCTCTCAGCTGCAGAACAAAGATGAAAGATCCTCGCACAGAATTGACTTTTCTCCAATTGATTTTGTTTAGCTTCCTTTTGAGCAAAACTCACTATTTCCGAGAGAGGTCAGTCCCAGAAACACGTGCGTAATGTTCAGCGTACGCATCGGTTTGAGTATTAAAGGATGCACGGTTCTCCCAAGGTTCCTCCACCTACAGCCAAACTGCCCCTTCTCTCCCCTCTTGCTCTGTATGCATAACCGAAAATCAGTCAGGTTCTTGTTTGTTGTGTTACAATTTTCTGGGATTTTTGCAGAAGCAAAAGAGGTCTCTCAACATTTCTCTCCATAGGATACAGCAATGACAGCACAGAAGACACCAAAAAGGACATTACGCTCTCCTAAACTTATTGAAAAATCATTTATTCTCCCAATTAACAGTGAAGCATAGAAAACTTTGACCTTAATTTTTAAGCTGTTCCAGGGCTTTCCTATTGTTTTCTGTTGTTGTGATTTTTGATAGTATTACTAATTATTACTGCTACACTGGATCATAAACTGGTAGCCTCAAGTCAAATGGATCCAAAGCCCATCCAAGTCAAACTACCTCTACTACAGACTTTCTCCAAGATCTTGGGCAAGCCATGTACCCTTCTGGTGCAGCAGCTCCCCGTCTGGTGCGGTGAGACAGAAAGCACTGCTCTAGCTTATGGCGATGCAGTGGGGTGCTTGAGTGCTGTGGACCTGAAAGTTGTCTGGGCACTAGGATGGAGACATAGACTTTGATGTTCTTGGGCTCAAAAGATAGACTGCTGTAATGGTTTTTGGATTGGAGAGTTAATCCTAGTCTTTACATTGACCCATCCTTGGTGAAATCACTTAATCGACATATATCACGATGTATTTCTCAGATAAACCTGATGATATACTCCCCTCCACGAAGAAAAATATTTAAAAAAAATTAATGCTTTGTAAAATACTGCTCGGAAGAAAAATATTACATCTGGCACCGTAACCCCAAATCCAGATGAGAACCAGCAAGGGAAATGATTATACACATTTCTTCTAAAACTACAACTAATAAACATCCAGTTCAGTTCTGTGTCAAACGTTTTGCAACCACTTCTGGGTGTTTATTTGATCTAAGGAACTGTGCTCTTTCCTTCTCAGGCACAGGCAAATCACTGCCTGGTAAAGGAGACAGAAGTATGGATATGTACTTTGCTCCCCCAGAAAGCCATTTTATAACCAAAAGAAGCGTCAGTGAGGGAGGGTAGAAAGACAGCCTTAAACTATCTTTGCTGGTGCCTTTAATTCAAGATATCCTAAACTACATTTGCCTACAATCACCTCCCCGGAGTCCTACTATCATCCAAGACTCTCTAGAGTCTATAAGCCCAACGTTGCCAGAAGGCAACGAAGGCACCTGATCCAGGGCAGCTCCAGCAGCCATGTGACACCTGGGAGAATCGTGGTATTCTACAAAGTCAGGTCAATAAGGAAAAGAAATCAATATATTTCTAATCATAGGGCTACTCAGGCACAGTACAGAGCCCACAGCTTCTCAGAGAGTCCCTACAAACCCACCCAAATGAAAACTTACTATTTCTGTCGATCCATATACTACCCGTAATATTCTCTTTGCTTCTGTTTCCCTTTTGCCACCAAAATTATACGAAATCCAGCAATTCAGCATGTTCTGGTCAAATATGCAAAACCCATCCAAGACCTGGTCTTAGCTGCATCAAAGTCCATTCAGAAGCTGCATTTTTCCCCCCAATTTCTCCAGCCACATTGACTCACAAATCAACAATAAGGAGAGTTAAAATATTTCTGGATCTCTAGAGAAAGAGATGATGCAGTTTTAGGTGTCTTTTTTCTTTTTTTCCCCCACTGAATCTTGCATTCATTAATTTCATTTCAAGAATGAAGTCAGATTTTTTTTTTTTAATGTGGCTGGTTATTTGATGAGTGAAGCATTAGATTTGTGAGTTGTTCTGCAAGCCAAAACATGCTCCTTTTCATTCATAACACTGAGCTGCTCTGCGTTAAACAGCCGATTATCATGAATGAAGTGGGTGTAACTTCCTTGAAATCCTCCAAAGACCTGTCAAAGCAGAGCTACTGCAGCTCAGTTTTCTCCTTGAAGCATACAGATCATTGGTTTAATTGTTGCACGCTGATCTTGAAATATGCTTTCTTGGTTCAAAGCATCAGGCGGTATCATTTTTTGAGGAGGAAAGGGTAAGGGTGGAGAATGGTGCCTCAGGATAAGAGAGAAAAGTGGGTATGTGTCTCACCCATCAAATTTAGATTTTCTTTTGGAATCTAAATTGAGCTTCATTCATTTAAAAGTGTGTCAGACAAAACCTTACAAATCAAAGCCCTGGCCTGTTTTGCATGGATAATCAAGAGCCTCTGGCTCTTTTTGTAAGAGGAAACATTTAACCCCAAAGAGAAGAGGACCGATCTTATGGTTAACATGCTGGCCAGTGACTTAGAAAATTTAAGTTTCACTCCAGGTCTGCCATTCTCCATCCCATTTCAAACCTTTTGGTGCTGCCCTGGTGTTATCACTTTTACAAAGGAACACGCTGATATTTGCAAACTGTGATGGTCTTTCAGCTTAGGGACTGACAGACCGCTCATACACTGATAAATAAATATACCACCACCTGTGTCTATGAACTTATTTAATACAAAGATCTTCCCAAGAATGGCCATTGTCCTTGAGAAGACGACCTGCAGCATCTCAGCTTTTCATCTTATCACACTTTAGGACACCAATGGATGGATCTCGGCCAGTAATAAATTGTGAGAGTGTCACTGACTTCGGCGGATGCACTAAATATCTGATACACGTCTGATCTCCTGCCTAATATTTTTAAAGCCTGGCAAGCTAGAGATGACTACAGGAAATTCAGAAAAGAAAAACAAAAACATGAGTTCTAACACACTTACAAGGGTTAGTCTCAGGAAACACTGGGGAAAGTGGCACCAGTGAAAACTTGTTTTCTGTATTTTAGCTCAGATTTTCTGCTAAATTTCATTCTCTCACCCACAACAATGACAAATATTGATGGTAGTTTCATGACAACAGTTTTTATACATCTTTTAACAGCTGTAACGCTAATAAAGGCTGGTGCTTTTTGGGGAAAAAAAAGGAATAAATTGTCCAGCATTTTGGAAATCTCAAAACTAGTAACACATTGCAGGCAGCTCCAGAGACAGTGCTGCTTCCCACCTGGTCCCCATTCCTTTATCACCTCCCCGCGATGAGGTGATACCCACCTGGGAGCATTCCCATTTGACTGGAGACTATACCGAAATGCTGTCCCCTCTCCGTAATGACTGGAGACTATACTCTACCGAAATGCTGTCCCCTCTCCGTAAGACTCCAGCGCAGTAAGCTAAAGGTGCCCGCAGCAGGGCAGGTACTCTACCGGTCCCATCTTGTAAAAACCCACATCTCTGCCTTGCTTATCAGCAAATGGAAATCACAAGACCATGTCCCGAGGGATTATCCTGCTCCCATTAAAGTGAGCGAGAATTTTGACACTGGTTAAAAAAGCAGCAAGATCTGGCTGACATACAAGCAGTTCTGACAGGTTGCATTTTCATTCTCATTACTATTACGGGCATGAGGATTCATTTCTATTTATCTTTAGCTGGCATTCGGTCCTGGATTTAAACTGCATCTGTGGTTGCATTGCTGTGAAATGTATCACTACTTATGACTCACACTGCAAAGGACACATTTGTAAACTGACCCACCATTGACAAAATCCTCTCTTTCTTCATTTGTAGGAGGCGAGATGAGGCATAGGTTCCTTGTCTGATTCATTTCCTGAGGAAATTTTTACTCTATGCATCTTTTTCAGTCCTTATTCAGTCAGAGAGGAGTGAAGTGATTAATACAAAATCCATGCTTGACACAGAGTGGAAGGAGGATTCAAATTCTTTTAAAATCAGCGCTTAATTAATTGCTTAGAAAAACAACCCATTGCCAAAAATGTGTGGGGCTGTTTTCTGGCTTGTGTTTTTTTTTTTTTTTCTCCCAGTTGAGAAAGCTTTTTCAGTTGAGAAACTAATTACAGGCAACGGCACACAGCAAAATGCATGAAGGACAAATCTGGCACCTTTAGAAATCAGCCCCTCGGAAGCAAGAATTAGCAACCTGGACAGAGCTCCAGGCAACTCCAGCTCTCCTGCGTCTGGTGCTCGATCTAATTCACTCACAGCCAGCTCTGGTCCCTTCTCACAACACTGCTGAAATCCTAGGAGAGCTGGATATCTAACATCTCTGACAAACACAGACAATGATCAGAAAATTAAAATTGCCAGAAATAAAAGATAACACAAGAGAGCTCTGAGGAAACTGCAGTTAAGTTTCTTGACAATTTTTATCTACCTGATTATTCATATCAAGACAGTACTAACCAAGTCCAGATCGGGATGGGGTTGTGAGTAATCCCCGGGGCTTGAAAGGCTGTTCAGAACTTGGCACACGGGATCAGGCTCATTTCTCCGTCCTATAAGGGTGGACAGTGTTAGCCTACAGCATTAGGGAGAAAAATGAGTGTGTCCTTTCCCTCCATTTCTTCTCCCTCTCTCCCTCTCTCTCTCCACATTCTTCTCCTCTTGTCTTTTCCACTGCGAGCACTGAATGATGGGATTTTTGACATCAGAGGAAAGTCATCCTTTCTCCACTCCCCCAGCTCCTGCTCGCTTCCTCCTTATACACGTCTGTTCGTTTGCATACTATATCCCCACTCAAAGAACGGGATCAGCTGATCCGACCACAGCTTCAGCTAACTAAGCATCCTAAATCCTGCTCAAAGTAGACCAGACTGACTGGTTCATTCCCCCTGGCAGCCTGCTACCAACAAGCCTTTAAAGCACATTTTGTAACTGCTCCATAGCTGGCACCGACTATAGCAAAGTCATTGTTTAATCAAGGTAAAGTGACCTCTGTTTGCTTAGACAGCTCAGCTGCCTACAGGGAATAACTGGATTGGAGAAAAGTGAAAATTTGCTGGGAAAGTTTCACTTTGGCTAGGCTGACGCTTACTACAATAAGCTAAATGTTTGGTCAGTTCATGCCCTTTCTCCTGCAGTTTCTTCAGCCCTTTGATTTATTATCTGCGACTAGACAGCAAATGACCCCGTCCAATTTCAGCGAGTCTGTGGTAAGCCAAAGACAGAAGAGAGACTTGTTCAACTAAGTATATTTTCTGATCCCCAACAAATACCCTGTTGATTATCATAAGCTGCCAGGCACCTGCCGTAAGTTGTTTATTCATGTATTGAAGAATAGCATTAACCGAATCACGTCTTTTTCTCCTTGCAGCTTCTCATTTTCCCCCTTCAAATAACTCCAGGCATCAGTGCAGGAGTGCAAGTTAATTCCAGCTGCACTGCAGGGGATGATGCCCAGGACTGCGCGCCGGGTCAGGGTAACGGCTGCTGGGAGCTGAGCACCACCCCAGGAACCGTGTATGCAGTGACTCAGGCGTGACTCTGAGTCACGGCGCTTCTCCTGCTTCCTCCTTTCTCTGGGGGGGCGGAGGTAGGAATTTCCTGCTGGCCCGTCCTCGTACATCACAACGTCCTGTTGCAGCAATGCTGCTGGGAGGGTCAGCGAGTGGGAGAACTGGAGCTGCTGACCAGTCCACCTGCTCTGGAGGAGAGACGGGGAACGCCGCCCCGTTCAGGCATGTACGCTGGGAAGACAGCGGAGAGGTGCCACAGCAGGCCCCTGCGTCCCCTTGCTCCACATCATAGTTCAACTTGCAGGACAGCCCTGACACCTTCAGATACCTTACAACTTGACCAAAACTCTGTACTATCCATCCAGCAACCCAAGAACCCAATTGTCCTCTTATAAACACATGAATTACCCCGATATAACTAACCCAGGTAATTTCTTTGCCTTTCTCCAAGACAGCACCATGAGAAGAGAATCAAGTCCAAAACGTTCCCATGGCATCCTATCTACATATGAATTTGAAGGTGAAAACCAAGACATTTGGTGGAGGTTCTGGGACAAATCCAACCATTAAACACCACCCTGTGAAAGTCTTCCCAGCTGTCCTTCAAGAAAGTTGAACTTAATTACAGTTGCAGCTGGAAGGATTTCCCTACCACAAAAGAACTCAAAAACATGGATGAGCTGTGCCATGATAACCCTGAGAAAAGCCAACATATAACTGTGAGAAAATGGGCCATGCATAATTAGGAAGGGAAGGAAATGTATTAGCCTTGTGAAGACCTCCTTCCAGAGCACGTCTAGCCTATTCGCTGGTGAAAATCAGGGTTTGGAGTAAGAAACTGAGTAGTGGAAAGGAAAAGAGGGATGCTGGCAGAGATGGTATTGAGCAGAACTCCTGGTCATACTGCAAGGATAGCGAGACAGGACCGAGTTTAGCTGGCACCAAATACATGTACAGGAGGAAAAATTTGCCTGGTACACCATGACAGTCATTCCTTCAGATTCTGCACAGACAACTGGACTGACAGCACTGATTTACTCCATAGGCTCACCTAATACATAGCCATGTTGTACAGTGATTAGTCACTTTGAGTATCTGTTGAGTATCACACAGTGACAAATAACATTACATAATAACATTAAGAGGACCTACCGAAATAGGATTATATCCCATAGTTGTATGACTTGCCACCAAGAGTGGACACAGTGGGTGGGACTTTTCAACCTCTACTTATTTTCAACCATACACCTTCGGATTAATTTCATCCCTTCTAGAGCTAACTTTGCTTCAGCTATTGCAGGGAAAAAATATCGTGGTGCTCGGCCAATGGAGACACAAAGGCACGTGCACACAGGGAGATCCCCACTTCAGACCAGGATGGTTAAAAGCACTTCATGACACTGATACCAGACAGGGAGTTTGTGGATAGTCAAACCTGAATAGATTTTGGCACATTCTCTAAAATATAGGGGTTTTGAGAGGGATCAAACGGTTCCAATCTGACTTTCACATCGGAAGATGACAACTCTTGGAGCATTTTCTGGAGCATATCATATCTGGGCAAAGACTTCTATAAAAAAATTACAGAAGAGCTCTTCTGTCTACAGACAGAGGTATAACCAAATGCAATGACAAGGAAATTAAAGCTAAGTAGATTTTGGCCAAAAATAAGACACTCATTTTTAACAGCCAAAGGCAATTAACCCCTGGAAGTGCTTCTGAAGGACAGTGGGTGGTATTCCATCACTCAGCGTTTTAAAATCAAGGATAGATATTTTTTATCCAGACAGCTGCAGTTCAGACAGGGAGGTCTTACGGCCAGCATTACGCAGAAGGTCAGAGCTGACTGATGAGGATCCTGGCTGCCTCCATAACCCACCCAGACGTTCACCTACTGACTCCCCAGCACTGTTCTTGCAGTACATAGCCTTGTTGTTCACAGTCAGTCTGTTTCCCCACGGATGACCAGACCTGACCCTGCTTAGATTACAAAAGCTGAAGGGTTCAGAAGTGAGGAAAACAGGAAATCCAAACAGTGAAAATCTCAGCAATAACGTTTCCTAACAAAGACCTTCAGATTGCACTCTCAGCCAACAGCTGTCTTCATGACGTCCAAAAAGGACGATGTTTAGTGTGGTGAAGACTGTCTTTCTGCCATTTATTTTTACCCTATTTATTTTTCTATACTGTGACATTTTCTTCCTTGTTAAAATCTTGATCATAAATGAGAGCGCTAATCCAGACCTAAGAAAACACACACGAATGCACGTACTCCATATGCTTCAATTACATGCCATCCTCCCTGCAGAAAACCTAACCGATACCTGTGCACCACTTAAATTCCCCTCTCGTCCCCAAAATGGGATTGAATGTTGCAGAGAGTTTTTGTTTCAAGAAAACTGAAAGGAGATGACCTGTAGCTTAATTTATTGCACCACAAAGTCTGGGACTGCAAAGCAACTCAAAACATTATCCTGTGGGGAAGGCGTGAGCAAAAGCTGAAGAGTGAGGAAAGCTAAATTTTGAAGAAAAATAGGGTGGTTTGTATTACTGTTTCTGCATTTTAAACCTTACCCAAATTTCCTGATCTAATAACATATATATGCAAATGGCAAGTATGGCTCATGCGACCTCTCTGGGCCAAATCTGTGGGTGGCATAAATTGGTGTAGATCCTATGCCATTGGGTCATAAGTGAATACCTTGTCCTAGACCTTTATAGGGAGTATTATGGGAATTTAAGGAGGTTAAAGAGGCATTTTAAGGTCTGTTTTGCATTCAGATTTTGAAATTCATCCGCTTCTTTAGGTGAAATTTGACTTTCCTCCCTGGAGTCCAGGCAGGGCAGGTTTTTGCCATTACACTGCCATCTAGTGATGCGAGATCGCAAGGCAAAACAGCTGGCAAAAGATGGCTGACCAACAGCAACTGCTTGAGCCAAGCTCTGACAGGAGGGTCCAGAGTTAAATTAAATTCAATTAAACCAAAAGGATTGCGTAGGGCACAGAGAGTGGTGGCCCCAACCACTTATGGGAAAGATAAGCACTATGGTATGTAGGATAACAAAATGCTTACAATAGAAGGGGTTACATAGATGTTCATCCATTATCTAGCTGTTTTCCATGGTAAGGGACGTTCAGGACATGCAAGTTTGCAACTACAGGTCCCAAAGTCCAGCTGCTCAGCTGATACAAGCTGCTATGGCTCTACCAAGCTTGTGTTTGAGCAAAGCCTGCACAGAAGATTTTCACAAGAATGACACTCCTGCAAGTGCTTGAATGCCTTTGGCCATGTTTCTTCCCGCTTTCCTGGACATGTTCCTCAGTATAACTCCCTCCTGCATTCAGCTCAGTTGTATCAGACCATCTGGGCCAAATTTATTCTCTTTGTAATGGATGTCAGTGGTTTCCACCATGGACCATTTTGATAGTCTCTATCCACAGACATTACTATGGTCAATCAGCAACCCAAAAGGATTTACTAAGCAAGCACATCATATTGCTGACAGAAAATGTTCCTTATAATCCCTATGCTCGAGGACTGGACAGCAAAGTTAAGACTTAACATATGAACCCAAAATGAACTGCCCTTCATGAGTTAAAATCCCCGTCCTAATGTTTTACTCATCTTGAGGATATTTGTCCTCAGTGGTATGTGTGTCAGAGGGCGTGAAAGTGAGAGTGTCTTGAGGTTAACAATTGTTCATACTCATAGTGGATGAATCATATGATAACACCACAGCAACATCCTGTATAATTGTCGGGAGCCTCTATTTCTGGCAGTGTGTCCCTAGTCTGTCTCATGAGTAAATGTTATTTGTGCTTTACTATATAAAACCAAAACCAAACAAAATTATACAATAGGACACTATTCTGCAGACACCAGCCAAACTCACAAGTGCCTAATTGAGCCTTCAGTTACACACTTCAATGATGAATTGTGTGATGAAGTTAATAGGGCTGAGATGGATATCTCTGTTCTTCATCTGATTAGTACATGAGCAACTCTCCACATGTGAGTAACAATATTTGTGTTTCCTTAGCCACAATTGAACTCAGAGGGACTATCACATACGTAAAGATCTGGGACATCGCTTGTGCAGCAGTGGGTGCTACGGGAACAAGCGTTGTATTGCAGGTCAGAAGATTTATGTTTTCCTTCTGGATGACTACAAGCAGGTCACTCCCCCCTTTTTCTCCCTCCCTTTTGTCTCTTCAGACCTACAGTCCGCAGGCTTCACTGCTCTTTGAGCAACAGAGCTGCACCAAGAGGACACCCAACTCGCTTCGCCCACCTAAACACAGACCTACCCGTGGAAAGCAAAACACCACGTGGCAGGCAATGCCAGAGCATCACAGCAAGTCACAGATTTAGGGCAAATTCCTTGGGATGCAGCAAAAATGCCAAGTATCTGTACCACCCCTAGCACACAAAGGCACCGATGCAGCTTGGATCCCCTGTGCTGGAATTTCAAATGTACATCACTGTCCCTTAAACACTGTGGCACCGTGGGGACACAGAAAACATACTCGACCCCTTGGGGTGCATATATGGCTGCTGCTGTCCATTCTTCCACCGGGAAATGTTTGCCATAGGCGCTCTTGTAACACGCACACCTAGGGCAGAGGCCAGCTCTTCTCTGCGTCTGTAAGGTGATGGCAGGGTTTTGGCCCATGGTTTGCAGCTCCGGTTCCGAGGCACTAATAAACCACAACGCGGCTAATGTTTTATCCGTAATCACAGGAACTCCAAGGGAACCATGGTTGAAAAAATCAGGCTAATGCTGCAACAACCTTTTTGCGTGGAATAAAATCAGGAAAAACTTTAAATCCTGCAAAACTATCCATTCATACCTTACAGAATAAATGTTTAATTTCTCATTAGAAATAACCTTTGCTTTGATGTTTACTAGCTTTGCTATTATACTTTCATATATTAAAGAAAAAAATCAATATCAACATAGAATCTTTTTAATCCATCTATAGTGAAGATATATTTTAAAATAATAAATATCTTTATTAAATGGAAAGTTCTGTTCAAAGGTATTTTTTTCTGAAAGAGGCACAGGTAGAGGAAAACTTCCTCCAGAGAATTTCAAAGTAGGGGCCTGTTTCTGAAAACAGCTGATTTTAAATCCTTTGCAAGAATTATCTTCTGTTTAGCTCTAAAAATAACATACTTCTAAAATGCCATCCGAGCTCACTAAATGAGTACCATTATTATTTTTTCATTTTCATTGAAAATCTTTGCTTTCAGTTTTCTAACCACTAGAAATTTACAGGATATTCACACTAAGAAGAACGAGATTTTTAAAACAATCTAGGGGATTAGCCACACATTTTCCATTAAAACTAAAGCACCCTTGACTGCTTTAAATTCTCATGAGATTGATTTTAAGAACGTCTATTTAAAATTAACCTAGAAGTGGGTCAATATTAAGAGTGGGGGCTCTGAAATCCTTTTCACTGCGGTGGAAGCAGATGGGAATTTCTACATGTGCAGCACCCAAAAGGCACTGTCCTGGATTGTGAAGGGACTATAAATTATTTAATTATGTGTCAAAACCAAACCAACTAAAAAAAAAAAAAGAAACCCAAGAGGAAAACTAAAAATCAAACAAACAAGCAAATGAGAACATCAGCAACAGAAAACAGAGACACTTTATGAAGTCACAGTTACTATTTTGGCATCAAATCTTTGGAACATGCACTCACATTTTGCTGCTTTCAAGCCTTAATCTGAACCTGGGTCTAACACAAACCCAAATTCAGGCACCTCCTCCCTGGGCCAAGGCTTTCAGCAAACCCTTCGCTGCAGGCCTGGCAAGCCTGAGCGTTCCTCCTCGCTACGAAGCAAGAAAAAATCCCCGTTAAATTCAAAAAATATCTTCACCGCTGCCTCCTCATTTCCTGGCTGCAGCCGAGGCCGGAAATAGCTACATTTCCTGAGCAAGGCTGTTCTCCAGGGAACGTCAGCCCGTCTGCAGCGGCTGGATGCTGGGGCAGGACTAAGGCCTCTCAGCGGGTTTCAAATCTCAGCTCTGCCGCGTTCATACTTAGCACCTAGGAAGGTAAGGCGACAGGGGAAGGAGGGAAAGTGGAGGAGACATAAGTAGCAAAACAGGATGGGAATATGAAAATGTGGTTAAGCAAAAAAAAAAAAACCACAACCCAAAAACCAAAAGAAAGAAACCAGACAGAGAGAAAGACAGGGTGTTATAAACATCCAGAGTCTGTGTTCAGTGAAATCAGATGCAATTCCATGGTCCCCCCCACTTTAAAGGAGACTCTTTAGTCTGCGTTCTGTATACAGGGTATCTATTTGGCCCCGATTACTCTGAAAGGGGTCTTTTCCTGCAAAGCACAGTCATGTTCAACCAGAAGAGCAATTTATTAAGACAACATGAAGGCTTCGTTTTAGCAGAGTGGGAAGCGATTTAACAGCCCAGAGAGGGAGGGGGGGAAGATGGATGAACAGAGACTACTTCTGAGAAACTCTGCAAATAGGTAGAGCAATTCACAATCCAATAAACCCCCCAGGGAAAGCCTTATCTTTCCTTCCCGCATTGGAAATCCATCCTTCCTTGGCTCTTTGTGGCCAGGCAAGTCTCTTCATTCTCCAGAGAGGTGTAAAGTCCAAAAGAGTCCATACACCTTTCAGGTAGTCATCTCAGATTGCTGTTGTCAAAAGAGATGCTAACCAGTATTTCAGAGCTTTAACCATATTACTTTTGCAATGTCTGTGGGAAAAGAGGGCTCATGGTTACAGAAGCTGAGAGACAGCTTGAGTCATATTCATCTTTCAGCCGTAACCACCTGAAAGTTGGGTTTCAATTCTCATCTAATTGTTTAGGTGCTTTATATCACAAATGAAGAGATACAGGGTAAACTGTGGGGGTAAATTCCACCAACCCTAAAGCAGAGGGAAATGATAGACACAACAAGTTATTCCCCTGAGTAGCAGGTTCATCCAGACAGCTGGATTTTAGATGACTGAACTTAGTCAAGAGGTCTCATCACAGAGGTGTTTTAAGGGGGAAAAAAAAAGATATATATATATGTAAGGCCCTAACACCCACTGTAATTAAATAATAATCTCAAAAAATGGCCATCAGTGACCTAAGGTTACACAATGAGTTTGCAGCTGTGAATCACACATTCCTGAAAACCAGTCTACTAAGAAGCAGGTTTGGATTTGACCTCTGCTTCATCCTACAAAGAGGACGTCAGTTGATAAAACTGTGCCGAGATTAATTGTTGAAAATATCACCTCAACCTGACCAATATATAACCCAATCAATCTGCTGAGGCTTCACAATTTTTACCCACAAAACATCTTTGCTTTGGTAATTATCAATCACCCTTATGCAGAAAGGTTCCTCCAATTTTTTTAACTGCTCAGTCCTTTGAGAGACAGATGAATTTTAATTATTTAGATTATTAACCTAAAGGTTGATCCAGACTGGGAGGAACAGAATAATTTGTTTAATCATTATTATTATTTATAATTATTTAACATAGGGGAGAAAAATATCACCTTAAATGTCATCATGATGCTTTTTAATTGCCTCAGATGAAATTCAGAGTAATCACTGCGCTGTAAATGTATACAGATCTAATTTTAAATACCCAAAGATGCTGGATATTTATCTGGAAAATGCAAAGAATGTATATTCATTACTGTATAGGGAGTTACAAAGACAGAAAAGAATTGATCAACCATTTATTGAAAATGAATTCTTTTCCCAATTCACAACTGGCCAGTAATTTGACATGAGGCAGGAAAATAAGCTGAGCCAGGTAATTTTTCTTATCCATTCATTCCAGGACTTCAGTATCTGTCCTTCAGGAAGAGTTATGTTTTAAGAACACACTTCTGTGTGGCTAACATTTGTAATGCATATGTTGCGGAGTTATCTGCATATAGAATGGTCACACAGCGGGATGCCCAGCATACGAGGAATTTCAGAATATGAGGAATATTGGTACCCAGGCCCATGTGGGGAGTATCAATACACAGGAAATACACAAGACTTGATAGTTGCAGAGGATTTGGTGGTGGTGGTTTGGGGTTTCTTTTCCATTCACATAGCTACTTCAGGGAGATGCACATGCATGCAAAAAAAGTAGGTTTTGGGATGAAGGACAACTCTGTGTAGATCCAGCATCTCAAGGGAATAAATAGCATAAAAATGGGATATGGGAAAAGTAGGTATGGGACTACCTGGAGAGACTCCATACCCATGCTTATACAAATACACCATAATTTAGCCATGATGCACCCAGTGTGAGTTACAGTCAAATTTAAGTGAAATGGAAAACATTTTTTCCACATTGGAAAGATGGTCTGTTGTAAGCCCCAGAAGCAAACACAAAGAATTAAGCAATCTTATCATGTTTTAAGATAATGGCAAGCTTAGAGCATAAACACAGTCATGTCAGTAATTCTGACTCCAAACTGATGCTTTGGGAGAGAATAAAGTTTACATTGCATCAGGTCTGGACGCAGGACTGAGAAACTGAACTAATTCGAAAATACTGTCACTGGCTGAGCTAGCAACACAAATAATAGATGGTATGGGGTTAGAAAAAAATAGTCAGTATTAAATGGAGGTGACACTGAAGTTTCAGTACGAAGGAGCTACCCCAGCTAGAGGGGAAAAGATCTTACTGGTTCAGAGAAACAACATCGTTTCCCTCATCAAAATTCTCCATTACAAACAAACTCCAGCACCTCAGTAGACACAGTCAGTCTGATTCACCTGCTCTTTGAACCACCCATAAAGCCACCCATAAAAATCAGGCTCCAGCCTGAGGTGGAAGAGCCCTCAAGACCAGAGGTCCCAGGCCACTGCAGCACAGACAATGAAAAGCTCAAATCACCAAGCAAGGTTCATCAACTACAGCCTTGCCACCAAGGCCCCAGGTGCAGAAACATCGGCAGTGTTGTCCCAGCCTGCCCTACTCATTCCTGCAGGTAGCGAGAGTCCGGGATCCGTTTGTAACCTCCGTTCTCCCGCAGCGAGGCAGTGTCCAGTGACACACTGCGGGGGCTAACCGCCGGACCCTCTGGCTATAGGGATGCGCTCAGAGACAGCACCTCCGCACCTGGAAGAACAGCCTTCTTCCTGATGGGAAACCTTCTGCAGTAAATAATGGATAAACAGATAAACTAACCCAGAAGGACAGAGATATCAACTTCCCCTAAATCAGTGAAGGATCCTACAGTCCAGTGCCAGGTGAGTGTGTAATGGACTTGACTACAGAAAAGCTCCTGGGTTTGCAGGAGTTCCAGTAGGTACCCTACGTTTTCCACTGCTCTGCCTTATGCATGCTGCGTTTTCCAAAGCCCTTTGTTTTCTAAGCTGAGTTAGATCAAGGCCTCCCCGTTTCCCATCACATACATGTCTCCATGCCCCTGCTGCTGCTATCAGAGCTGGGGCACAGGCACTCCGAGTGCCTCGTCTCGGGGAAACATTTGCATTTTCATTGGCACAGGTACAGCATTCAGAATTCTTTCAGGCCAGGCCAATTAAAACAAGCTGAAAACTGCTGAGTGAAGCAGTTTCAGCACGGATCTGCTTACATTCCCCCTCTGAAAAAAGCAGGGGGCCCACTTTCTGTAACTCTCTCCCTCTCTGCACAGCGTGGGTTTTGCTTTTTTTCCCCCTTTTTCTTTTTTTTCTTTTCTTCTTAAGGTGGAATAACTTGTGCCCTTTACACAGTGGCTCTAAGAGATGGATGGCAGAACTTGGGAATGTGGCTTCATTTTAAAACCAGAGCCCAGTCTGTAATACCAAACTGAGGCATGGGAAAAAAGGAAAAAGAAAAAAAAACAAACCAAAACAAAAAAACCCCAACTGGTAACTCTCCACAGATTAACACACTTTACCTCCTTCACAAACCTTGCATGGTATTTTCTTGAAAAGGAATAGAGCCACATAATTAGCAATCAGTTGAAGCCTAAGGCTTTTCTACCACCACAGAGACTATTCAATGCCTACTGGCTCTACTAACACACTCTTATTACTCTTGAGTTTCTCTTTGGACAGCCTCTTTCAAACCTCAGATGTGTTGTAAATGCGCACTGACAGGTTAAAAGATACCATTTTATACCCCCAAAAATCCCATCCTACTAGTGCTGCTTAATTTTATATTGATAATCCTCAAGTGATAGAACAAGGTATGAGGTTCTAGGGACGATGAACCGTCTCAGAGAGTCCCAGGGAAGGAAGGGCATGACAAGTGTCAGGTTCCTGCACACACCCCCTTATCCTAGGAGGCTGGCAAAACACTGCAAATAGAAGCAGCCTTACTGGAGCCCAGCTCTGCCAGTCACAGTGGCCACTGTTCCAAACATCTGCATGCCAGGAGCCAAGGTCAAACAACAACTTACCACCACTGAGAAAACACCTGTAAATGCCCTTGCATCAATCTGGGGAAAATGGGCTCATCCAGCAGAATAAACCACAGCACATGGATTTGCATTTGTTTTCATCTCTGAGAATGAGCCTGTGTCAGCCTTAGACTCGGGCTGAATTGATTTGAAACATGCACTGCATGTAAAATTCAGATCCATTTGGAGTTGATCCAGATTTCAAACAACCACAGAACCCAGAGGAACCTGAATCAAAATTTCTTTCTACCCACTTCCACTTAAAATGATCTCACCTTGATAAATAAGCACTGGATTTATACAGCAAGCTTCACAAGCC
Organism: Eurypyga helias; assembly: GCF_000690775.1. NCBI lineage: Eukaryota > Metazoa > Chordata > Aves > Eurypygiformes > Eurypygidae > Eurypyga > Eurypyga helias. The sequence continues at coordinate 29,569 of NW_010228421.1, forward strand.
AGTTCCCATCAGTGCCTGTGCGCCCAGGAGTTGCTCCAGTACAACCAGAAACTAAATCGTAATGCAACATTGACACATTATCTGCTCACCTAGTCATCACAGGATTACTAATATGTTAATATGAGAAGCATGGAAGAAAAACCAGGTGACAGCTGGAGTAAACAGGGAAAGAATTCAGACAATAGAAATAACCAGATTTCTTAGATCATCCCTGAGAGAAGACAATTCTCTTCTGTTCTATTTGCTTTCAGAACCCTGTTCTAGGAACAGGCTGGCCCAAGGGACTAGGAAACTAGGACATCATGACTATTCTGGATCAAAATCCTTTTCTTTTTCAAAGGCTGATAGGATGCCCTCTGCAGTGACCTCAAGCAGCTCAACTTGTCACCTGCTATACAGGTGACTACAAAGGCCATTTATTGATTTAATTAGGGCAGACAAAGAAAAGACATAATCAATCCCTGAAGCACATGGAACACGCAGTGAGCATCCTGTGATCCCAGCTCTGCCTGTCTAGAGAATGTGGGATTATTGATCTTTAAAAGTGTGAGCAGATCCCCAACTTCAATAATAATAGATAACAGTAGCTGATGTTCGCATGGCAACTTTTATGTTGGAGTGTCCTGAAGTACTTGAAAAGACACACAGCTGTACACCTCTCCTTCCTGTCCTGCTCTACAGCTCCACCTCCACAATGGCCTCTCGTCTCAAATAACCTGCAGGTTGAAACAAGCCCCATCCCTTTTATCCAAAAACAGTAACATTTTTTATCTTTTAGAAATCTTTCTGGCTTTTCTTTCCCTCACCAAGGAACCTCGTTTAGTCTCCATTTTGATTCATCTCCCCACAGAAAAAGCAAATAATAACAAGCAAACGTATATTAAAATATCCTCCATGCAGAGAACTCCTCTCAAGGACTGGACTGGACGGAGGATATTCAATGGAAACCCAGGTACCACAGAAAAGAATATGAAGAAAATCTTTGCAACTGAGCTATTGGGGTGGGTCAAGGTTATCTTGGACGTTTGGCTTTGGCTTTTGGACACTTTTGCTTTGCTAAGGTCATCGCCCATGTTGGGATTCCACCAGTGGTGCCCTGCTAGGCCTCCTTTACTTCCTGGCCCACAGGGGAACAAAAAAAAAAAACCCACACACACAAAAAAAAGAGAGAGAATCAGGAATCACTCACTTGGTCATGTCCTGAGATGCGAATGAGCCTAGGTTTCCTGCTGCCCCCTCCAATATGTTATTTTCCACTCCCACCTTTCTTCCTCCTACTTATCTCTCTCCCTCCTTGCCTTTTGAGGCTGACTGAGTCAACTAGTGCAGATTAGATGCCAAGCAATGCAGTCTCCATACAAAGATTCAACTCCCACAGACAGACTGGAGAGATAAAAGCAGTCTAGTCAAACACTGACCAGAGACAGCAGAGGCAGAGCTGGGCTCCCAGTGCCTCTGACTGGGTGATTCCTTGAACTAGTGACACAAACTGCAAGTACTAGAGGCATAAGCACTTCTCTCTACTGCCTGTGCTTAAATACAAATTAAATGGGTCAAATTATCCAAACTAGCCACTCTTTGGAGGTACAATGGATCGATAGAAACCCTGATTCAGGCACGAAAGATGTGCTGTTTGGAGGTACAATGAAATGGCCCTCCCTCCTCTTTACACCACTTTACTGGGACCTTGTGCTCCCAGGCAGATAATGACAAACAGTATGTCCAGGTACAAAACACTCATATTCCTTTGCTATGAATATATGCAAACTCACCTTTTATCCCATGGTAGATACACAAAACCATCTCCCTTGCTACTGAAGTGTAAGAATTTCTACGATACAAAATGAACCCCATTTACCAAGGCACATGAAGAGCACACAAAACGGCAGTTAGTGTTACCGTAGCTGAACGCACACAGAGAATCTGTGGCAGTTTTTAAGGTAATGTCCCACGGGGAACATGGACAGAGCCTACCTCTGCAAAACCTGCTGTAACAACACAGACTGTGGGTAGGCAGGCTTGCCAGTCTGCAGCCGTGCCATTCAGTCTACCCTTGTAATATGCTCCTGCCATCTCAAACAGTGCTGGTTTTCCCCTGAATGATACACAGAACATCATGGCACTCGTCAGGGTAAACAGTTCGGTGGCAAAGTGCCTGTCCCATCTGTGGACCTCCAAGTGACCCTGAATGCAGAGGTACAGAAAAGCTTTCCATGTTCATTTGGCCCATCTCTGGTTACACGATAAGAAATGGAGTTGACACAGCAATATAAACATTATTACTGACAATGTAAAGATAGACAGTGGGTGCAGGTCAGGCCGTAGTATCCAGGGGATACTCTATAACAGTAGCTGTCATATTTATCTCGGGCTCCTTCAGAGCCAGTTTTAGTAGCTGGAGACAGAGCACACAAAAGGACTATTCAGTGCAATCCATGATCTGAAATAAAACAGATGCGTTGTGGAAGTTTGCAAACTCCCCGGCACAGAAGGTTGGCAGATCTCTGCTCTGTAACTAGGGCCCATCTTCTTGGCAGGATCGGGAGCCCTCCCGCAGCCCTGGTGCCAGCGGTACTGCTCACGCTGTTTAGATGAAGGACAGTCTGGAGGACAAAGCACTTAGCTTGGCAGTTAACAGGGATACAGAATGAAACCAAGGCTCGGAGGCCACCCGAGCTTTTAAACACTTCCACCAATTTTGGCTGGGAAGGTAAGGTTTCTTTCGCTTTTTCCTCTGTCCTGGCAAATTACTGAGCAGAATGGGAAAGCATACTGCAGCAAAAGCTATCATCTGGCTAGCCGGTAGTTTTACTCTGTGTAAAAAAACCTGAGAGGCCAAGGTGCAAAGAATGTATACAGAGGTCAGATTTCAGAGACTGCAGCGTGGCATGAAGTGATTTTGAAGACTGAGTAAAAGAGGATACAGTAAATTGGCTATAAGATCAAGGATCGATTTGAACAAGGTCAGTTTTCTCTCTGGAAACATAAGGCAGATTCAAATGCTTTAACTGGTGGGGAGGGGGGGAACCCCAGTTTGAAATTAATTTCGTACCCATTTTAAGACCAACCCAAAAATGCTTTTGTTCACAGCTGGTATTTCAGGAATGAGTACAACCAAAGGCACCTGGTCTGGTTTTACGGACTGAAATACTTTTGGAAAGGAATCAGATATGATTTGGACAAAAACAATGGAGGCCCAGACGCAGAGGCTGTCCTGGGAGAGTATACCAGCTGTCTGCTCAGTTTCAACCCTCTAATCATATTCTTGGAGAGAAAGCAAGGGGACCTGTTAGGGGTTGCTGAGCCCTGTGCTCGGGGCCAGGTCCAGACGGTGGAGCCAGCGAGCATGAGTCCTCCCCATGCAGAGGCAGCTCCATTGCCTCCCACTTAAAATTCTGGCACCAGGACAACAGCAAATGAGACCGAGTCTCTGAACAGACACCAAGGGCTGCGAACCAGGCAGAGGGATTAAAAACAGCAGCACGAGCGAAGATGAAATACTGGAACTCGGGAGAACAGCAGGAGGAAGCTTGGCAGTGCCCAGATAGGCAAAGCACCTGCTGGCATCGAACGTAGAGGCTTGCATTTCGTAGGTCTCACCGTCAGACAGCATAAATCAGCCCTGCTTCTGGCTGGCAGGCTGGCTGTGCTCAGGCACAACAGTTTTACAGCACCGCTCCAGTGCTGATGGCTTGATCCCACAAACAGAGGCAGTGCACTGCCTGTATTACTGTATGTGCAGGATGGATAGCAAAGGAATCCAGGCTAGTGGTAATAAGAGCAATGCCTCAAAGCAAAATAAATCCTTGGAAAAAAAACATATAAAACTACTACTGTGCCCTCCTTCAGCTCTTTAAATCGTCACCCCTGCTTGCAAACTACCCAGCAGCCTTCAGCAGCTGGTAGACTACAATGCCTCTTCTCCAGAAATCAGTTTATCAGAACCTGGTATTCCTGTTCAGTTTACTTGGGCCACGTATCGTCTCGCTGTGATGAGTGTACACCACATCTTGGCTTCCATTCATCCCAACAAGGTGCAGGCAATTCACTGAGACCCCTTGTTAAGAGCCTAGTCTTCTTGGGCTCCACAGAAGCATCTCCAAAGGTGATTCAGCCCGCCCCATTGACCCTGACAGCTTTATGCAACTAACTTAGGTACTGGTGTTAAACACCAGAAAGAAGGTGAGGTGAATTAATCCAGGCATGTGCATGTGAGGTTCTGTTCTGTATATAGGGCCTCTTGTTGCTGCCACTAAGTAGTAAAACGTCAAACATGGCTCATACCAATACCGCTTCTCACTAATATGTTTTGTCAGCTCATCGTAATCTTGAAAGAAACCTTTAAGTGCTGGGAGGCACCCTGGTTTCTAATTAGGCTCAGTCAGATTAGGCTCAGGGCCTCATATGCCTATTTAGTCAAGCTAACCTGGTTCACGCTGGTTGCTAGCTTCAGACATATGTACTTGAAATCAGTTTTTCCACTCAGAAAAAGATAAGTCTACCGTTTCCTCCCTTCAGATAAGCTTAAGAAGAAAAGAAAATGAAGTAATGTCCCTGCCACCCAATATATACGTGGCTCTGTATCCCATCTCCATAACAGCTCCCAAACCAGGACACCCCATACAGAGTTCTGGCATCTTTCTCTGCAGCACGTTAAAAGCCTGCACAGCAGTCCCCAGAATACATCCCCTTTCTGCTATGCCCTTGGATCTCCCCACGGTCATCAGGAGAGATGGAGCAAACCACCTAGCCACATTCAGAGCAGTGTTCAATCAGCCTGAAGCCTGAGTTGCCTTTTTCACCCATTTATTTCTCTCCACTCACACAAAGATGTGCGGGGAAGCGTAGGGCCGTGACTCAGGCAGCCCAGCCACATGCTTAATATTAGACAGAATCAGTCTTTGACTAAGGGAGTTTGCACATACAGTACAAGAGAAAGAGAACTGCTCTAGTGCACTTACACTATTAAACGACGTGCACCTCAAAAGTTTTCAGTCTCAAAGTAAGCCAGAAATATGAAATGTGAAGGGTTTACACTGGCACCTGGTCTTCTCAGCAGCTGAGTATGCATAAAACCTGTTGATGTTAACTAAAGGAATGATCAAAGCATCAGGAAGCCATCCTAAAACCGAGTTCTGATTATGGGAACTGTAAGGAACTTGAACTTCTAAGCAGGAGAATCAAATCCTGACTGCCAGATTAGGGAATAACTTCTCCTGAAGCCACCCAGGGCACAGGTTTGCACCAGCTGCAGATTTGACCCCAGCTGAAACTCTTTCAAAGAAAGCAAACTGCATTCAATGAACTGCCCCAGATCTCAGCTGCACGTTACTGGTGTCCAAAGACAAAACACATGATACTTCAAGGAGTGAATCAGAAAGCAAAAGAATTCATGGATTTCTAAGACATCACAAGAGATTTTGATATGCTGCTGTTCATTACCACTACTATTATCTGCATTTTCAGAGGTGGTGTAGCGTTCTCAGCACTTTGCAAACAACAAGCTAGAATTCACAAACTTTTCCAAGCAAACCACCTAGCCAGGTTAATGCAAAAACCCAAAGGCCATCCAACAAAGCAGAATATTCAAAGCTGACTCAATCTGCTTTCCTTTCTGATACAAGTGAATTTCAGTTGGGGTGGTTTTATCACCTTTAAATCCACATGCAGGGTCTGACCGAGTTATCACAGAACTCAAGGAAAAGGTACTGACCTGTTGTGGTGGCGATACATGTAATGCCCAGGAGTTTTTGATCCCTCTGAATACAACTTGAACCTCTCCTCAGTAATCCTTCCTTTGTGGTGGCATTCCCTCCTCATCCAGCTGCCAAAAGGAGATCTGAAATGAACATAATTAACATTCATCAGTTATGGCTTTTTCTTTCCTGCTAAGCATCCCAAAACATATCCTAGATAAACAAACAAAACAAAACACTTGGCCTGAACCAAATCCTGGCTCCAGACAAACCTGGATAACAAATCTGTGGTTGGGATCTGCTATATTAAATCCAGTGAAGTAAATTTACCTCAGATGTGTCCACTACTATGACACCTGGACTCCAAACCATTTGTTGGTTGGGCAATGTCTTCTGGCATCTTTGAGGCTGCAGCCCAGAGGTATGCCTGCACTCTGGGGTCAGGGGCATTCCAATTGTGTCCGAGAATGCTAATCCAGACCCAGAAACACTGAGCAGCGCAGAGGAAGATGCACTCCGATTGGTTTCACATGAGCAGTCTAGCTATCGGGACCAGAGCATTCCTATGACCCTGTGCTGTGGCTAACCGAAGCCAGGACTGGCTTTGGGATTGCCTTCCCCCCACAGACACGCCTTTAGGTCTGGACACACCTCCTTACCTTTAGGGACCTGCCTGAGCTGCCTCAGGTGAGGGACACCCTCAGAGCACTCATGCAATCAAGAGTGAGAGAGGTACCTTTGGAGAGCCAATCTCTCCCATTAGCTATAAAGCCTTAGGGCAATTCAAGCCAAATGGCCTAAGCCAGCCAGTGCCTCAGATCCAGCTTTTCCTTTGTGCTTGGTTATCCTGGCTGTTTGGCTCCCACCCAAAAATGCAGCACCCTTGGGAAGCCTGCATCACAACCCAGGCTTTCCAAACAGCATTATCTGCAAAGCTGCAAGGGCACGTGCGTATCTTCACTTCTCATACAGCACATCTTTCCTTCCTACTGACTTTCCATCACTGCTCTAGCTTCCAGGAAACCTAAGGGATTCACTGTGGCATGTGGGACTTCAGGGCAAGGCATATTGCTAAAATCAAAGAGGGTGAGAGACTGCAGAGCTCTGAATGGGCTGCCTTGTCTTTGCAGCGTCCACTGAGCTAAATTTTGCCTAAAAGGGATTAATTAACATTGGACAACCCCACAGCAATTCCTCATCAGCTCTGGAGCAGAGGAACCCGTCACTATGGTGATACAACATTAAAGGGCTGGGTCCAAAATGTTTTTCTGGCAGGAAAACACATGCACCAGGCCAGAACCTAAGGTCCCGGGTGAGCTGGTTGTAACTCTGGTGGAGGTACTCCAGGTTTACCCTGGTGTCACTGAGATCAGCCCTGGCCTGCAGCCTTTGAGGAGAGTTCCGTCCTGTCGTGCAGATGGTTCGCCTTCTAATTTGGAGGGGCTGAATGACTTTTCAAACCTTTGATTCCTGACTGATGTATTCACTTCAGGAGACACAAAAGTACAAAATCTCAGCATGGAGTGACTCCCGTGCTTTTTTTTTCTTTCCTTCCCACCTCCCCACCCCCGCCCCTTGTCTTTTCTTCTCTCCCTGGACAGTTTTATAATTTTGGCATGCGGCCAGAATGTCTGTCCTTATTAGCTTGGGCTGGCTGTGAAACACCTGCAGCCCATTATAGCAGGAGGATGAAAAAAATCAGTTGTCATAGGTAAAGTAATGACCGCTTATTTCTTTGTTTTAACATACTAAAAGGACAGTGGAGAGGGGAAGCTAAAAACCGATGTATCTTTACCATCACACCTGCCATTGGCTGGATTCATCTGCAGACACTGGGTCATATTTTTATCTGATAAGTGACTCCAATAAATTGTTGTCACTTCACAGCACCAAGGGTTCCAGTTTATTCAATATGACACGCACTTTCTGTATTAGAATAGTGTCTTGTGCACCTTTTTTTAATTTATGTCTTTATTATGAACTAAACAGGCACTAGGAAGAACCTTCCCTCTGGGCAGGTTATAACTAGGCTGCCTACTGGCATAACCCTCTAATATCCCAGCTGGTACTGGCTGCAAACACTGCCAGATCCAGCAAAGCCTCCCTAATGGCAAGGCAAAGGGGGTATAGGATGGGAGAGACACTTCCAAGTCCCACAGGCCGCTGCCTCAACCAGAAGAAGGGCTGCACGCCCAGAACACCAACCAGGGCACGGGCAGCGATGCAGAAGTGGTACTCAGGGTATCACTGGAGCTTTTGGCTCTGGAGCTGTGCAAAACCTTTCAAAATAAGCATAGAAATTTTCATGATCTAGGTGCACAGCACCACTGGCGAGCCAGTGAGAGGCAATATTTGTTCACTCAAATCCCAGCCTACAGAACTCCGTCTTACCTCAAAGACCAGCTAATTGTACTTCTGCAGGGCTCTCCATCTGGAGATGAGCCCGACTTACGATTGCTAAATCCCACTTCAAAAGATGTATTTGTGCACAGGGGTGGCTATTGCTCAGAAGAGGTGTGTGGTGCCTGCTGAGATGTTGACATCAAAGAGATCAAGACACCCCTTAGATCCCCTACTGTTTAGTAGTGCCGCAACCAAAACATACCTGGTCTGATGGAAAGGCCACAATCAGACCTCCTGGTATATATGTCTCACTGAAGGTTCATGTATCGTCGTAGGGGATGCCAGAGAGAGGATCTGGGAGGACAGCTAGAGGTCTAAATAATTTATCATTCTCTTGAACGAGGACAACAAAGTAGGTAGCTTAAATGCAGCTCCAATAGTTTTGCTGCTGAAAGCAGACCCACTCTCTAAGGACTAGATGGTATTTCAATCCCAACAGCCCATTCAATGAAAATGCCACAGTCAGGAAGTCAAGAAACCCAGAGTTCCATCCAACACTTTGCTGTGTTTTAACTGAACTTACTTGTGTAGCTGCAAGGCAATCGAGACATTTACCCCAGCAGCTGATGTTTTTAGTTCTGCATCGAGTGGAGTGCGACCATTTAAAAAAAAAAAAAAATGGAAAAGAAAAACTTGCCACCACAAGGGACTCTGTCAACTATTCCCACTGCTGTCCTGGAGCATGGAAACGCAAGTTTGCTGTTGCACACAGGTCTGACTATTTGCATTTTTAATAATTCAAGAGTTTAATTAGTATCATGGCCTTAATCAGAGGCTGAAAATACAGCTGAAGTCATCAGAGCTTAATTAGTTTAAAAAAAAAAAATCTGCAGTCTGAAAATGTCTCTACTAACATGCAGATCTGTCCTTAGTTTGATGCTTTGGGGTTCAGCTGAGTTTTTAGCTGTTGCTTGTCATTTCTTGTACCAGCACACCTCAAAATCCCCACATAATAGAGTCAAATCGGTGAGCTTCTCTGTTTATTCCTATAAACTGTTCTACGGATTTCTTGAACTGGATTCAGAAAAAACTGACTGGATTGAAGAGAACATCTAAAATTAATTGAGGTATATCCCACTAGCTGCATGTGAATTTGCCCTCTACAGGAAATACAACATCCTTAGAACATCAACAAGTATCACTGGATCTTCAGTCAAGTCAGCAGGAAAAAAATAACTATGTATGGCCCGAAAAATCACCACTGAGTCGTGGGACTGCAGAAGCCGCCCAAGTTGAGTGGCAAAGCACAGGAGGTCTGGTGCAGCTTCCCTTCTCGAGGGCAAGGGATGGATGGGGTCTCAAGAGGAATTGTCACCGATCTGGGCTGAGGGAATCTGAAGCCCTGGCAACAGCCATCCATTTACTCACTGGACAGGTTGATAGCATTGTACAGGACATCCTGGATGGACTTTTTCAAACAATATGTGATTTAATGGTGGGATTCATCACCACCCAATACTGTGGAGGCCAAATATATAAACAGGTTCAAAAATGGATTAGCAAAATTCATGGAAGATAGGTCAATCACAGACAATTAAATATGGTAATCCGGATGCAACTTCCAGTTCAGGAAGTCAGTCGCTCTAATGCCCTTCCACCTCTGATTTACTTGTAAAAAGGAAGCCAGAAAAAAATCTCCCTATGCCAAAACTGTCCCTTGGCTCCAAGCATTAGCTAGAATAACAATAAATTCTTTTTTTTTTTGGCAAGGGGAGGGGGATATATTTTCTTTCAGTAATGATATTACAGCATGCTATTTATTTCCCTCTGCAGCTCTTGAACCTCTGCGTAACCTCCCATCTCCCTGTCCCCTTAGGAATATCACAAATAAATTAGTGAAACCTACTGGAAGGTGATAGCAAACACAGATACCACTAAATTCCATTTAGCAAGGAATTAGGAATCCAGTCACTTATGTGCGTAGGAAAGCTCTGACTGGATCATACTGAAAAAACATTCTCGTTTTGAGCGTACTGGGCCAGAGGAAGATGCTGGGAATTCAAGATGGAAAAATATAAGTTGGTTTGTCCGCAAGGAAAGTTTCTTGTAAACCCAGGGCAGTTAGTGTTTGATTTATTCCTTGACACATCCCTGTGCAGAGGCTAGTTTTGTACATATAAAATACATAAACAGACTATATTTCATACGGCAGTGTTATGTTTCCCCATCCCCCCTGAATCCTGCTAAACCCCTTGCAAAGTCTTGACCCAAAGAGCAGCTTATGGCACGGGTTATCTGTTCTCTGCTCCCTTGTCTTCTTACCTGCTGCATGCATTTCTATTCATTGTCTGGTTTTGAAGGTGTTTAGGGGGTTTGCTGGAGAGCAGAGGACAAGATGACAAACGAGCTAACACACAGCAATGGAATGTAAGTGAGTCTCAGCTATTTTTAATTAAGAAGAGATGACAGCTGACTAAATTCCCTGACACTGCAGTTAAAGGCTCCCTGACCCAGACATTATTGGACACACTCCTAAGACCAATATATATTGGTCCCGACGGTGCTTCTATTATTGTCCCCGCCGTCTCGACAGATGCAGGACTAACAAAATCTATGTCCATTATCAGCATGCAAATAGTGAGATAAACGTGTGAATGCTTATGAGCAGGAGGAGGCTGCAGGTGAGAGGAGGACAACAAAGGTCATTTTCAAGGGAGTGCTGAAAGTGCCAATGTTTGGTTCCAATAAATGTTCAAAAGGTTCAGACAAACTTAACTGCCATTTTCATTTTCAGTTGGTTAAACCAATGATAGATTGACCATGAGAGAGGCAGAGAGACAGAAAGAACATTTCCTGCTGTAAGGCAGATAAAAGATAAGAGACAAAGCAGTATGGTGCCTTGGACTGGCTTTTTGATCAGCCCACAGATCACAGGGAGGGCTCAAGTGAGAAATTTCTTCTAATTCCCAGACCAGAAAGCCCAGAAACCTGGCAAAGTGATCTGGATTTTGAAGGAAAGGGATTCACCTGGTTTCGTAAAAGGACTTTTTAGCAGAGATGAGAATACAGCCAAGGTGTGCAGCTCCCACTGTCGCAACAGACTGGCAAGAAACTGTTTCAACTACAGACTGCCTTGGAAAGATGTCAAGAGGAAGATACCAACCACAAAGAGACAATACAAAACTCACTTGTTCTCAGGGCTGGCACAACAATGAATGCGGCAGCAGATCCCTTTACCTTGAGCTCACTAGCTGGACAAAGAAAAGAGTCCCTTGTACCCTTTCCAAAGGATCATGGAGAAAAGGGGGCAACCAGCACACGCAGCAAAGGCACACAAATCACGTACAAACTTGGCGTGAGCGAGACAAATACGTTAAGGAACATCATCAGGAACTTTCCATCATGGTTGCACGGTGGGAGGGGGAAAGAAAAGACAGTTCCCCCACCCTTGCTCTCTCCCAGCCCAATCCACGGGCTTTCTCCTCTCATTGGCTTGCCAGCTGCATCGCATGATCATGACAGGTTTTCCTCCTCCTCGCCCCATTGGCTTCTGCCTATGGCCTATTAGCAGGGGAGAGCAAATCAGACACATAATCAATAGTTTGCGAGAAGGAACAGGGCTGCACGATGATACATTTGCATTAAATCTCTTGCCGCCTATGTCTCCGCATTCAGAGAAGCGCGGATTAGCCGTATCGGCCACGCTTGCAGAGGTGAGCGGAGATGGCAGGCTGATAGCCAGGCAGCACTGCAGCAAGCTGTCAGCAAAAGGCAGACGCTGCACGCTCCAGTCCTCAACTTCAGGCCAGGTTCCACCTGACGAGGAAGCTCAGATCCCGACCTTGTAGGCAAACCAGCACGATTCAAGGACCATCAGCATCCTGCCTGAGCACTGATCTAGAGGCACAGAGCAAGGCTCCTTTCTGGTGGGCTGTCTGAACCAGCGTCCCCATCTCGGGGACGCGTTAGTGCAGCCAGCTCTGAAATAAAGGAGAAGGCGCAGAGCAGGGGAGACATCTTTCCGGCAGTGCCATAGGTGATGCCCTCTCCAGCGAGCTTTTAGGAAGCTGCTTGGTCCGAAGGGGTTTGGAGGCCTTCTAGGGTGGACAGGGGGTATGGAAACACTTCACAAGGTCAGAGAAGGTTTCCCTAGCTTGGACCAGGATGGCTGATGACAGTCAGCTACCACAACAGTGCTGCTTGGTCACTGCCAGCCTTCAGAAATTTGGGAACAGTTGTTCCTTTGTCTTGCAGCACCCCTGCCAGCTTGGCTCTCCCCACCCCACCAAAACCCTGCTACTGGGCAGGAAAACACAGCAGCAGTGGGAGAGCTCCCCAGTCCTACCACAGACGAGGTCAAGGCCTGCAACTGGACATGGGGAAGAGTCAGATGAGTTGGAACAGGTTTCCAGCTACAAGCACAACGGGCTTGAATTGGCACCATGTATTGATGAAACACCAACGCAAAACAACTAGATGTTGCCAACAGCTTTAAAACCAACCGTGAAACAGAACGTGCTTAGGGGCGATGGGGACCTCAGACACCAGGGCATCAAGCGCAGGAGCAAGTTAAGTGTGAGTAAGTACTGAACTGGCCTCAGGCCTTAAAGCTTTGCAGTTTAACTTGCCCAAGTAAGGCAGCTGATGAAATATCTCCAGGCACACTGGGACACTGGTGAAATAGCAACCCCTTGGCTATTTTCTTTCACCACACAGGTGAGTCAGCATCCGGACTACGGAAGAAAAACTGGTGTTTCCTTTTCTGTTCAGGACTGCAAGTGACTGGCAGCAGAAGCTCAGTCCAGTTTCAAGCCTGTTCCTAACAGACATGTATACAGACTACAACAGGTCAATGAACCCAGGAAAGCCATCCACTGCAGCTGGATGCATACACACTGGATGCACAATGTCCCTAAATACTAGATCTTCCTGACCTGAACAGTCCACTTCCTCTCCATCCTTTACACTAGGAACAGTTATAACTTAAACTGTTGTAAAAGAATAAAATTATAAGGAAAATTTTCTATGGAAATTTCCACAGCCAATCTATTTGTTTATTGCAGGGGTGAGGGTGGTTGGACACAAAACATTGGGTCAGTTTAAAAAAATCCCAAGTGTCTGGCCTGAATAAATCCATTTTGATGAAATCCACAGGGATGGTTTCTTCAATGTAAGACGGAACTTCAAGTTAAAAGGCGGAAAGAGAAGAAAAGAGTGCGCATAAAAAATCCAGTTCAAATCCCTGCTTGGCCTCACTCAGTAAGGACTTTGAAATAAGTCTACAGTTACTTAAATGGCTTCAAGTATTTTGGGATCTCTCTCCAGTTCGTACAATCTAAGTTTCATCCTGAGGCAGAACAGGAAGAATGTTCTGAGCTCTCAAAAATGTTCATGACTTCGGACAAATACATTATAGCCAGCTTCAAAACAAATCTGTTCTTTTTGATCTTATGTAATAGTCTAGATGTCTGTGTTTTGATTCCTCCCAATTGTGCACTGAAACTGGTACAGAGCTCCATGAAAGAAAATTAATGGACTGGAAGGAAACCTACACTTGTTTTTGTATCTCTAAACCATGTGCCTCTTTTCCAGATACCTTTGCAAAGAAAAGCATTAAATTTAACAACAACCAAGATGATAAAAATGAACTCAAATAAGAACTCCTATCGTGAGTTAAGCCTGCTTCAGCCACTCCAGAAGGCAGAGCCTATGAACGAAGCCTTTTTGATCAATAAAAGCCTTTTAAACAAAATGAAAGCTTTTTCAGACTAATCCAAGAAGCAACCTACAATGGGAAAGATTTGGTCCCTGACAGACTGGGATCAAACTTGTTTTCTCCTTATTGTTAGTGCCTACATAACAACATTTATCTGGACTTATTTGATTAAGCAATTAGATCCTTCCCATGAACATGTAGGATATATCCAGCACCCAGGCTGGTATAACCTATGCTGCTATGACTACCACGGTGGTCAGTTCACTTTTGCCTGCTCACTCCACCACCTAGGGAGGAAGGCGTGCTCCCTTACCTGGCAATATATTCGGTCCTGAATGACCACGTCGTACCTGTCCTCAGCAAGAAAGGCAAAGAGGATGAGTGTCCACTTCTTCAGCTCCAACACGCAGCAGGCACAACCTGGGGTAACAGGAATAAGAAATACATGAACATAAGGACTAATATGATGGATGGATGACCTGACAGGAAACACCAAGCCCAAGCGGAGGAAAAATTGTATCCATAGCTCTATCCCCCCATGCCAATTCTGATGTATCTGCTTCTGGTCCAAGGCTTGGACCTCAGGGCTTCCAGGCTGCCTTTCCCCACCTGTCTGGCATAGCTGATAGAGAACAAGGAGCCAAGAAACCCCAGAGCCATTTTTGAGCCAAGAGCATGTGCTCCCAGATTCAATTTTGTTTTCAGATTTCCCATTTGAAATATTTCATAACTCCCAATGTATTTCTTCTCAGATTTGTCACGCCTTAAAATCACCAAAATATCAGTCATCTTGGTGTTTTTGCTACAGAGAGGAAACTATTTTCCATATGCATTTCAGAATTTTTCACCAAAAAAAAAAAAAAAAGCCAGGATACAGCCACCCTTACTTAGCACCTTGTATAACCGTCCATGAAGGGAATTGATTTCTGTCTCTCTGCTTCTGGTTCGTTTCCCAGCTCCATTTCATTAATACAATTTCTCAAAAGGTTTGTATCATTAATAAAGCCAAACCACAGGAATACTTCTCATAACTGCTCTATTTCTCTGATGCCGAAGGCTAGTAAAAGGTCTCCAAACTTCCATTTCATCTTTAAATAGTTCTGTGCAAGGTAACTCAGTGTTACAAGTCCCATTTTGCTATTAAACAGAGTCACAGAAGAGTGCTAAGAATTGTCCCAGGCCATAAAACAAAGTAGAAAAAGACAACCAAACCCAGAGTCCTGATCCACAGCCTCTTTCTCTGTCCCAGCAGACAACATTCTTTCCTATGATTACTAAAAATATTGGGGTCTTCTGTGAAACAGACTGGGATGCTAATTTTTGAGGTGAAATAACCAACCCAGCATGGGAAATCGTATAAGTGAATATAATACTCCCAACTTCCTGAACTCTTGTACAATAAACAGCTTAACAACTTGTTTCCCACAGAGACACCTGTATTTTAGTAGCAGATAAGAAATGACACATGTATATACATAGCCATATTTTCTTCTAGCTGCACACACACAAATATATCCATATATGCACAAGCATAAAATACATGCATGTATATGTATACATCAAAGTTATTAAAATTAGAAGGAACTTTGATATTGGAGTCTGCATGGACCGAAAAAATGCTAACTACACCACAGCACAGCTGTGGGAATGAACTGCCTGCTCTGTGCACAACACTTCAGGCACATAAAATGCAAAGACCTATTTGGATGAGAGAACGCTGCCTTCCAGGTGCTTCTTCCCACCCATCACACCTATTACCTGCCCACGAAAATGAACTTCCCGCGCCTCCATCGGTGAAACTTTGACCCCTTTTCCTGAGCATGTGCCACCCCACAACATTGCCTCGATACCACCACGACACCTGGCTACCTAACAATCACATTTTTTGTAACTGACGTGCAGACATATCTAAATAAGCCAGGATGAGATGGTTGGATGCCTTTGGTACCAATGCCAGTGTTCTCATGAATGCTGACTCTTAAAGCAAAACAAGCAAAAAAGAGTAAGTAAACTAACAAGTTTCTAGACTCATTTGTTTAGAATGACAGATTGACAAACACAGTATTTTATTTTTTTATTTATTTATTATTTTTCCAAACAGCTTTTTATAACTCATAACCCAAAATAAGTCCTGACCCAGCTGCAGTGCCATGTTAAACAGTAATTACTCTATATAAGGCTGACCAAATGGGAATATTTGTGGGCCAGTGGAATGAAATTATTTTAGGACTTACACAAACTTTCTCTGGGAGTGGTGAGACTGGCTGTGGGTAATGTGGCGTACCTAAGAAATAAGCGGACACAGGAGGGGTTTTTTTCTTCTTCCAAGTCTCCATTAAAACTCACTAGGTGACATGAAATTACTTTCCCAAATTTATGCTCAAGGGAGGAGGAAAAAAATTAAGAAGTAGAAGTGAGTAACCTCTATAAAAGAGGCTTCACCATGTCACTGTACAGATTTTGAGATTCTCCCTCAACCTGGCTCCCTATCATGCATGCTAAACCCCACCCAAACATATGGCAGACCATAAATAAGCAAAGGTGCAAAGCAAGACCCTTGTAATATTACATTATAGTGGGAGGGAAAAGGTTAAAAGAAAATATTCAGCCTCATCTCCAGCTCTTACCTACCATTCACGTTGCTTCACTGTGAGCTGCTGTGCAACTTCAGCCACTGAAATGTCCATCATCAGGAATTTTCCTGGGTAGGACTGTCACAAGAACCTCTCTTCCAACCCAGCTCACATGCTACATAGATAGTTCCGTGCCACCTCGCTGCCACGAAGTCAAACCTTCCATGGAGACTGGCCTCACAGCAAGTTGGACAGTTTGCTTGACCTTTGCTTGAAATTA
Organism: Eurypyga helias; assembly: GCF_000690775.1. Classification (NCBI taxonomy): domain Eukaryota; kingdom Metazoa; phylum Chordata; class Aves; order Eurypygiformes; family Eurypygidae; genus Eurypyga; species Eurypyga helias. The sequence continues at coordinate 46,177 of NW_010228421.1, forward strand.
TGCTAAACTACATCAACTGCAGAGTAATTTTTCATCCTGTCCACACTAAGGATGCACCTGCACTCCTGATCTTTTGGCAATGTTTGGGCCCACTGAATCTGTTCTGCTGAGGCTAAGGGAGAAAGAGCCATTAATCCAAACTCCCTCATCCTCTCAGTTATTCAGTTCACCATTTCAAAGTGCCTGATCTTGAAGCAGGTGCGGCAGCAGAACCTGCAGAGGAAGGAACAAAAGTCCTCTAACCTGGGGCATGTCCTGCCTTGTAGGAGGGTGGGGAATCTCTGTGGGGAATCCTAGACGAATAGGCTGACAGAGCTTTCAGAGTGGCCATGCTCAATTCAAAAAAACTGCAAAAATTAGTGGCATGCCATTCTGGTGCAAATGGCAGTTTTCCAGTTTCCAAAATATCGCTCTTCCTTATGTCACGGTAAAACAGAGCAAAAATGGAAAGTGGTTTAGCAAGTAGGAACATTGCAATTCAAAATAGAATCAGAGAGGATTAAAGCAAATACCCACACTGTTCTTAACCTGTGTTTACGGCCCAAATACTGTACCAATTCCTGTTATTTTCAGGGGTTTCTTCCTGTGTTGTAACATTCTCTCTGGGATTAAACTTGGCCCGTGCAACATATGACTCATCTGATTACAAGTCCCTGGGCATATGCTGCAGGGTTTGCAGATGCTTATCACCGACAACCCATCCTACAGCCTCAGAGCCCAGTGCAGCACATTACACGTGGGTTTTTGCTGGAGGGGTAGGAAGAAAATGACAGCATCTGCCTAACACTAAATTTTCATCCTTAATTAAGGACTTCAAAAATAAGTCCATTCTCTGAGCAGGATGGTGGGTGGGAAATAAAGCTAGTTTTTAATGATCTCAGTGAAGTCCATTTTCTATTTAATATGCACCCTTGCACCCAGGAATTTTGAGATAAAAATTCATTGCTGTGGAACTCTTGATATCTGCAGCACCAAGTGCTGACAATGGCCAACCTAATCCTGGGTAGGATCCTCTGTCTCCACTGATGTAAAACAGATGCACCACTTTCAGGTTTGCTTTTCATTCTATCTGACTTTTTACATTCCAAAACTTCTTTCTATGTCTGCCTGTGATTAGTTCTTTGAATTACCTCCACATACCTGATTATTCAACACTGAGTCCACCCTGCCACTCTTCATTCTTTTTCAAAGACCTGCACAAGTGCCAGTACCCCACTGATACTCACGTAGAGACACAGTAATGCCTTTAGAGTCACAGTCTTAAATTCACAGGTGAGATCAATTTCAGCTGCAACAAATCACAAGATGTAGCAGGAGGTAATTCAAAGAATAAAAGTTCATAAAATAGAGAGAGGAAGAAAGAGAAAAAATATAACCATGCAGAAGCAACGGACTTGTGTAACACACTGCAGTCTTTGTACAAATACAGGTATGGGCTATAAAGCTTCTAAACTCTTAATTATCAGTTCAAGTCACAATTGGTAAGGAACTTCTACTAGAACGGACCAAAAAGCTAATCATGTCATTGACTGGATGCTGAACATCTCACCTATAAACAGCTCCTCCTTTGGCTGTTTGCCAGCGGGAAGGAGAAACCATGAATTGGCATATCAGCTTCTGTTGTGTGGTTCACAGAAGGGACTTCACCACTATTGGAGGATCCTAAAAGAGAAGCAAACTCACACTCAATAACAGAATCAGATATGATCCTCACATTTCACTGAGTCATTGACTGCTGGAGAGCCCCGCTCTGTTCACATGCTGAAAGCTTGATATATGCCTAAAAAGTGATTGACTCTAGGCCTGGAGAATTCAGGTCTTTCAATATATTGGCAAAGGCATGAGAGACCAGCTGACCACAGTGGACATGCCTGTCAGTACAAGTTAATCAAAAGCCAGAGCCTCTCGCTGAAACAACGCCTGAGGTCAGAGCAGGCTGCGCCGCCTTCTCTGGTGTTTGTCGACCAAAATCAGCAGCTACATCAGCAGAAGGTAGGAAACCCAAGGTACTTGACGGCCTTTAGGCATATACTTTACCTGTGGAGAAGCAGAGCTCCCTAACACAGAAGCTGTGAGCTCTCAACTGAAGGTTGTGCTGACTATCAGGAGAACCCTCGGAGCCCTGATCCACTCTCTTGAGGCTCCACTGACTAAGGACAGCTCCACACTCTCATTTCTACTTCTGGCTAAGACCAGACTGATGTGAACACCATCCTCAGTCTCTTCTTTAGAGGTATACGAATCTCCAACCTTCCTTTAAACCCAATGAATGTAAGCATGACAGAGAAATTACAAGATAATTGAAGAGAACTATGGAAAACAAATATACATACCCTTTGTTCCATTGGGTTGCTTTAAAACACAGTGCTGTGGTTTATTCCTTCTTTCTCAATCTGTCCCCAACACTCGGCTACCTGGGAGAGAAAGAATTTAAATTAAACTTAATAATTACGTCTAGTTCATTACTAACACCTTCTAAACAGTGCTGAACCTCTTACGTAGACACATAACGCCAAACTATAGGGCCAACAAAGCCACAACAACTGACAGCAGTTACGGACCTGAGCTATATTCTGAATTAAAATATAAGAAACAAGCAATAAAAACAGCAACAAAAAACCCAAATCTGAGTTCTGCAAAAGTGACTTAACTTCCCAAGTTCAAAATGTTCATTACAGTCTTTAAAGCTGAAAGATGTGTATGTGTGACAGATCCTGCAGTACAACTAGTAATAACACCACCTTTGCACAAATATTGTATTGTACAACTATTAATCAGTTAATTTCTACAATAACTATCTTCGGTAGGACCATTAACACCACCCCTAATTTCACTGATAAGAAGGCTGAGACAGGAGGGTGGAGAGGATTGTCTAAAGTGAATAAGCAAGTAACAATGAGAACTCCAAAGAATCCTCCCATCTCTGAGTCCATGTAGGGATTTTTTTCCAATTTAAAAAAAATCCCAACTTTGGAACAGTTTGACCTAATGCCAACTGGAGTTTGAAGACTTAAAAAACCCAACCAAACAATGGACTTCACCTTGCACGTAGGTTCATAGCTAATGAAACATTTATGTTACACTAAAAATGTGGTATCAGCTTAAGTATCCATTTTTAACTATCAACTGAAGTGAAAACATTAATTCATGCAAATCAATATTCCCTAAACAATAATTTTCCTCTAGAACATTCCTTCTTTTTTAACATAAACTCTTATCTAACATAACCCACTTAAAGTATTATATCTGCGGAGTTCAGCAATTAGCTCTGTAAATTGTTTTCCTTGAGTGTATGGAAGGTTACATTACATAGTGAAATATAAAGTGTGTGCTACAGTGAATAAAAACCTCTCATTCAATGATTATCTTTGAAAAAAGCTGGGATAAGGGCCAGCTATTAGAGTTCTACTTGTGCAGCTGAAGTCCCCTGCTATTTCACGCAAGCATCCACTTTCAGTGCATCTTTGGGGGTTTTCAAATGTAACTGTTTCTATGTAATACCCACAGACCATGTTTTCCTGAGAACATTGCCCAAAAAATCCAATGTGAGCAAAAAAACAAGCAAGCAAATAGGTAATAGGTGCAAAGAAAACTATAGAAAGAAGGGAAGGGACAGTACATAAATCAGCCAAACGGAAGCAGGAGATGGCACTGAGGGTACTTCAGGTACTACTGAAAGTGAGGACAAGGATGGAGAGGCTACACCTCATCTGTCTGCTAATCCAGAACAAACTTACGAGAGTCACAGAGATTTGTAGAAAAACAGTATCTCGCATGGAGGTTGTAAAAGACTGGAAGTCACCTAAGACATCCTCCTCCTCAAAACATGGCTAACCTCAAAATTTAATTTCATGTTGTCCACTTGAGCTCTGAAAATCCCTAAGAATGGACATCCCACAGCCCTGTTTGGCACTGGCTCCAGTGCTGCACCACTCTCCCACGTTTGGGTTCCCTCCCGTCCCTTATATCCAATCAGAATTTCCCTTGTTGCAGCTAAGACACAAGTTTTTTTCCATTTAAAGAAGGTTTCATTCAGCTCTTCCCCTCAGTCAGGTGGTTCAACAGAGATACCCACCACGACACCCTCTTTGTGGGCCTCCCCACTCTGATCCTGACCCACAAGTTCCCAACACCCACTGCTACTCTTCTGCACAAAACACACTCCCCTATCCTTGTGTTCCACGTACAGCTTTGCCAAAGGGCCGTATCCATCCATCCATCCCTCACAACACTCCAGTCATGCCTGCCATTCCCACAAACCTTGATTAAAGCCCTTCAGACTAAGGTGATAGTTAAAGTATTCTCACGTGCACTGGGTGAGGCAAGGCACGCGGATGCTGAGAGGACAAACTGCCCAGCATCAAATGTCAGTGACAGAGCTGTGAAGAGTTTATAGGAACCCAAACCCCTCATCCTACTTGTTACCTTTTAGCCTAAACAGCCTTTGGTGATGTCCTGGAGGGCCAAATGAGAAGGAAGGCTTCTCACAGAGAACAGTCGCATGGGGCTAGATGCTCAGCAGATCAAAACCAGTGAACTGCCTTCAGTGCAGCTATGCCAATTTACATCAGTTGGCGATGTGACCTACATAATGAAAACTAGCTTGAAGCAGCTAAGGAATATAACCCCGATTTATTCCAAATACATTATATTTAACGCTGTCACTTATCTTTTACATGCCAACATGCAAGCTCAGGAGACAGACACATTTGGATATTCTCAGTTGGGAATCATGTTCTTGCAACGCTCCTAGATGATGCACATACTGTCTCTATTTGTGTTCACCCTTTCAGATGGCATGGTGCCCACGAAACAAGCTGATTAGTGTTTGCCCTGGGCTATCAAGGCAAGGCAATGGTATGTTTAGATCAGCAAACTGCATAACAATATAAATGTCATCTATTCTACAAGAAGCTTTGGCAGTATTTGCATCTTGTTCTTCATTGCATATATGTGCCAAAAAGAAACTCAGAGACTTGCAAAGGAAAGACAGCCATGGGATTCACCAGCCTTCCCGGTTGCCAAAACATGCTGTGTAGCAGTGGGTGTCTCAGTATCGTCTCCAGGGACCATCTACCAGGTGTCAGATTGTATGTAACGTGAACACTACTGGTACATATATATATATATCTATATATATA
>NW_010228422.1:0-3328 GCF_000690775.1 Eurypyga helias
GGAAGGGAAGGCAAGGCAAGGGAAAAAGAAAGAAGAGGGGAGGGAAAGAAAAAGAAATCAAAATAAAAAAGAATAAACTTAAAAAATAAATCAAAAAAGAAAAATAAACAAGGAGGAAGGAAGGAGGAGGAGGGAGAGAAGGAGGAAGGAGGGAAAGAAAGAGGGAAGGAAAGAGGGAGGGAAGCAAGGAGGGAGCCAAGGAAGGAAGGAAGGAAGGAAGGAAGGAAGGGAGGAAGGGAGGAAGGAAGGAAGGAAGGAAGGAAGGAGAGGGGGAGGCTGGAAGGAAGGAGGGGGAGGGCGAGGGAGGAAGGCAGGAAGGCAGGCAGGCAGGCAGGCAGGCAGAAAGGCAGGAAGGAAGGAAGGAAGGAAGGAACGAACGAACGAACGAAGGGAGGAAGGGAGGAAGAATGCATTTTCATTGCGTGTCATATGGGAACACCAGGAAAGAACAGTGAGCCCTAAATACACTCACATACTATGCCTTACAAAAAGCAGAGCTAGGAGTAAGACATCTTTGTTTATGCTCTGGAATCCTGCTTTTTTTGCAGTCCACAATATCTTCCCAGAAGGAAAAAATAGTTCAGAAATGACATCTCTTGAGTAAGGAGGTACAAAATATGTGTTCTGTAAAGATGTTGCAGTTAGCTCGCTTGCAGCATGAACGCTTGAAATAAATTTTAGAAACAGGATGCTGCCTGAAAAGCTATGATTAGACAGAAATCTGTTGTCAATAAGCCATAAGAGAAGGAAGTGAAACACCCTAAGGAATTAAAAATTCTAAATTAAAAAATCTAAGTTGTTATCTCAGTCTCACTTTCTTGCTTCATGTCAGTTTTAGATTTACCTTCATTCACCTCATTTTAAGTGAGACATGCATTTATATTTAAAAAAAAAAATCAATCAGGAAAATAAAATAATCTCTTTGAAATTCTATGTTGTACCTAAAAGTGGGGGAAAAAAAGCTGCTTCACCTACAAGATGTTAACGTATATTCAATTAACAAATCCATCTGCATTTCCAAAAGAGTAAGGAGAACATTCTTGAAAGAGATCCATGTTTGGTAAAAGTGGAATTTGAGGTCAGTACTAGTAAAAATTCTGTAATTCTGCAAGAAAAAGTCAGTCTCCCAAACTTCCTAAGCCATAATATTTCCTTGAGCTAATTTTTCTGCCAGATTGAGCTTAGTTCTGCCTCAAATACAGTGGTTACATTACTGCATCTTGGGCCTCTGTTTCAGTATTACCAGGATAGCTGCAGCTCAGGTGTTGGCTTGCAGACACATATAAAAACGCTATATCTAGCCCCTGGCAAGAAACATATAATGAAAACATAAAAGATCAAACTCATTCAAATTGGCTCTTCTTTAATGCATGGATTAGGAAGGAAATGGTGGCGCATCCTGAGAAAAGCAAGAGCATCTGGGAGATCTCTCTATATCTTCTTTAGGAAAGTGTCTTACAAATGTCAGTACAAAATGTATGATGAACAATCAAACATCTTTAACCCCAGATTTGAAGTTAACCAGCTAAATGGCTTGTTACATCGTGAAACATAACCACATAGCCAAATCTCACTTTACAGCCGCAAGACTTCTGCATTACACAGTGTATTTGGCTTAGGCCACAGCTATAAGTGTTTCACTCCACTTCCATGAATATTTAAATCAGCAAGAGCATATAACTGGAAAAAAAGTAAATAAATACTATGGGAAATCCACTGAAACAGATTGTCTGTCATTTTCTTTTTGTTTTATTTATTCTGTCTGTAGTTCAAACCTCATTTTTCTATGTCTTGCCCAAACAGGTTTTGGGTTGTAGCTATGATTTCCTCAACACAAGAGAAAAAATTCAACTCATTATTCTTAAGAAACAGCATATTGCTTCTGCAGAGTATTGGAGCCATCTGTGAGGACAGAAAACGTCACTGCATGTTAAAGAGCTCAAGGATCAGGCCTTGAACGTTTACAGAGTCATTTGATTGTTTTAGTGAGTTATTATATTGCAACATTGTTGAGTGTTAGACATGATTTTACAGTTGCATAGAACTCCAGGAATATGATAATTTAAAAAATCTTACTCAAGAAGTTAATGGAATGAACTGTGGTAGGATCACAGCCATATCTATAATACTCTTGAAACAGAGCTGTTCCTTTTGTTTCCAGTGAGGAGATAATAACCATATTCCTTTGCTTCCTTGACTTAGTGAATACACCATAATGAGACAAACTACAAAAAAACCAAACCAACAAACAAAACCAACTGAAAACCACCCTTTAGGATGGTTAAATAAGAGAAGATGACGTAAACACTTGCAACCTTGCAAAACACACTTGTAGGAGCTAAGATGAAGTTAGCAGGACTTTTCTGGAGACCCAGCATCAAAGAAAGGCCCTGATTTGCTGAAAGTGGACACACAGAAAAAACTGAAATGTTCCAAATTCAAATTCACTATTTTAGCTTGTGTCTGAGTTTGCCTGGCTCTGTTCCAGCACAAGTTCACCCAAACTGGAATTTAGGCTCTGTGGTTTTTAGTTGAAGGTCTTTGGGACTGTTGGGGTGCTGTGTGCCACACACAACAGCTCCAAATCTCTGACGGCAGCATCAAATAAGGCATGGAGTAATCACATTTAGGCAGCCACAAAAACAGTTCCTGAGGCCTCCTGCCCTGTGATTTTCAAGGTCATATGCTTGAAGCAGAGGATATGTAATTTTCCTGATGGTTTAAAATGGAAAGTTATTTGATACCTCTCTCTTCTAAAAGGGAGAAAAAACTGGGAGTGGCAAAGTTGTTGAGCGGAGCCTCTTCCACTCCACAATTGGGAACAGATTCCCAGGCTCCTTTGATGGTACAAAAACTCATTGAAGAAACAGCTGTCATTTTTCCTGGGTTCACCAAAGATCACAAGTGAGATAGCAGTAGCAACAGCAACAAGCTGTAAACACAACTTCCAGAAGAGATTAATGGCAAGGGAGAGAGGAGGAAACCACCTTCTGCACCACCAACAGCCGCTGCCATCTGGTGGCGAGACGTGAGGATGGGAGGTTCCTTCTCCAGGCTCCCGGCTCCATCTGCAAGAAAGGATCCTGGGAAAGACATGTAAAAGTAAGATAATGGTGTCCGTCTTGCTACCTGTCGAATCCTTTGTGGTTTGGAAAATGCCAGATCTTTCTGGAAACAGCACAGAGCAGTGATGGCATGCTTGCTCCCATTCATGCGTGAGATGAGAATGATGTTCACGGCATGCTTGCTTGCTGTCTTGTTCCTGTCTGGTCCTAAACACTTGGGGATATCTTACATTAACAGAGATAGGATCATAGAATCACAGAAT
>NW_010228423.1:0-5887 GCF_000690775.1 Eurypyga helias
AAGCCTGTAGCGATGCCCTTTCCTGCAGCCAGTCTCCTCACAAATTACTTCGCTCGTTAAGAAGGTGCTTTTTCTTGCTTACTTGGAAATACCTACATTTCTGTACCTATGAGCTTGTTTTCTAAAACTTTGGGAGGGGCTAGGACACCCTGCCGTGTTCCAGAAAATCATAATCCACCCGCGTATCTTAAATTGCCTCTTCTGCCAAACCGGTTGTTTCGGCGTAACTGTGAGCGATGTCTGGGTTTACAGACAAGGCCTGGTTTTGTGTCAGCCCTTTGCTGCTTCTGAGGGAATCTCTCTGTCCTTCTAGAAATCCACTGCCTGCATGAGACTCAGCAGTACCTCCGAAAAATAGTCCACGAGATCGGGCTGGAGCTGAAATCGTCGGCCGTGTGCACCCAAGTGCGAAGAACACGCGACGGCGTCTTCACGCTGGACGATGCTCTGCTGCGAAGCCACTGGAACCTGCAGAGCGTGCGGGACGCCATCCGGGACTGTCAGCCGAAAGTGGAAGCGGAGTTAGAGAAAACACTAGGCCATCAGGATAACAGTCTTCCTCATATGGCGGAGATGGCCCGCACAGCCGACAGCTGAGCGCGCTGCCGGCGGGGGGAATGTCCACGAGCAATCTGCAGCACAGTGACGCAGCCAGGCGCTGACGGCGTGATGGGCAGCAGAAGGGAAGAGGTTAATCGCAGTTCACTTCCACCCTGTCCCCGAGATGACTTTAATCAGAGACGTTTTTTTTTCCCAGCGTATTGTTTTTTAAAGCCTGGCAAACGGTTCATTAAGAGGAGCTAGCTGTGCCAAAATTCCTGTTGACTTTGGGAACGTGAGGTTGCTGAGGGATACGAAAACCCATCCCCAGATTGTTTAGCAGCAGGAAATACATTCTGTACGACGCTGTCTGTATTCCCGATGGCACGGATCTGTTTGTGCCTTGCAACTGGCAGCGTAACATCCACTACACGAATTTCATTTTCCCTCTGTTCTCCTATTGTCTGTCCATTAGCCCTGCTTTCAGACACGTAAAAGCTCAGACTGAGAGGAAGGGAGGGATGTGCAGGAGGAATCACAGCTCCACGAAGCAATGCAAGGAAATGCTATATCCAGAGTAGGCACGTGATGGGGAAAACGGCTTGTAGTAGGGACTGATGCGTGAGAGACACGATAAAACGGAGGAGTGACCTAAAGGGGAAGAGGCTGGTTGTTGGCTCCGTACCCATCTGTGAGTACACGGACTCATTAAAAAGGACCATGCTGGGTTGTGGGTTTTGTTTTGCCTTTTTTTCCTTCTGGAGAGGAGCCGAGGGTGCTCGGGAGCCTGTGGTGTCCTGCTGTGCAGCAGCTCCACGCAGACAGCATATGCTGCCCTTCAGTGAAGCTCTGTAACACCGCTTGTTCTCCGCTAACTTGTCAGAACCGGGCCTGACTTAGAAATACACTTTCTAGATGCAAATTAAAAATCTCAACTTGCCATTATTGCACTCCGTATTTTTCCAGCTCTGCACTTAGCTGGCAAGTTTGGAGATCTACTTATAGAAAGCAGAAGATTTGTTCTAAACCTCGTCTGGATTTGGACAAAGGCCATCATATTTCATCTTCCAGACAACAGACGTTAAGGAACAACAAGTAACTCTGGGAGGGGCAGTAAGAGGGCCATGATGAAGTACCAAAGTAGCAGTCTAGTCCTGTCCTGAAGCACCCCAGGAGTCATTAACTTGGACTCTGGAATGTTTCCGTTGTTCTAGGTTTCCCTGCTCTGCACGGAACAGCAGCAGAGCGGAGCTGCCACCCCGTGGCACCTTCCCCTGCCAGCGGCAGAGCCGCAGGGACTCCCCAAGGACAGGCTGCTCGTACTTCAGCTCTCTGCACGGGTCCCTTGTCACCGTGACAGGGGTCAGGGCACCTTCCTGGGACAACTGTCTCGTGCTCAGCGAAGTGTGAATCCATCACCACGGAAGCGTGAGTTCTGGAGCCGGGTGGGACACTTGTAGGGCTGCAGCTGCAAGTTTTAATCCTAGTGCTCCTGTAAGGAGGAGAAGAAACATGGACCTCCCAGTCCTTAAATAACCTTCAGTAGCGGCGTATACTCCTACCCCATGGCTTACAAACTGTTGGAATTTCCGTACATGCTTCCCATTGCAAAAACCATTCCCAGCTGCGCGTGCCATTGCCAGCCTAAGTTTGGTTGGAACGCTCCAGGCTAAACACAGAAAACAGCAACGTGGGTTTTGAGAACCAAGTTAGTGTTTCCCAGCTCTAGCCTCCTTGGGACTCTTTTCTTCCCCTTAAAACTACTTCAGAACGCAGGGATTTTCCACACTTGATGGTGGGGAGGGTACAGCGGTAACGATACCCCGAGAGTCTATTCTTAGGTGGCTGCAGCGAATATCACCCAGAGAAGGGCAGCTGCACCGCAGCAGGGCCTGAAGGAACCACAGAACGCAGGTTACGTAGCCCCTCCCAGGGCTTCTGCGGCAAAACAAGAGGATAGTGACATTTCTGCGCCGGGTCCAGAGCAGAGAGCACAAAACCCATTCCCTGTTCTCAGCAGCAGCCTTTGTGAGCAGTTTCTGACTTCCAAACACTAAAAAACCCCCTGTTTCATTGCCTCAAATTTGGAAATAACGAGCAGACCGCAGCATAGGCCCGACTGGAGACCGGGGGGGAGGGAAACTTAGCAGCAAGAAGGTCTTAGAAGCAGAAATGGGCAGAAGGACATCAAGCTTGAGTGACAAAGGGCCGATGGATCTGCAGTCAAAGCACTTCATCACGCTGCACTGCATGCGGCCAAATTTAGTCTGCAGAGTCACCCTCAGCCCTAACACCTGACAGCGAAACACCCATTCCGTGTCCAGGACACCGCTCGTCTGACAGCGACTCCGTGCCGACAGGAGTAAAGGGACATCCACACCTCCCCGTCGCTGCGCAGCGCTGCCGCAGCGTCTCCACTAAGAGTCCTCGGGAAGCACTGGGATAACAGGTGTTACAGTTGTCTCAGAACACAGTTTGAGCAGTGTTTTATAGGCTCTTGGGGTGAATTACTGGGAAATGTGATAGCTGCTTTATTCAGACTGGGCAGTTCAACACAACTTCACATTTTTCCATTTACTACAGAAATAATACAAAACCTCTAGATACCAGAGCAGTTAAGTACAAAAACACGGAACACCCAGACTTAGCCAGATTTGACTGTAAAAACAAAACAAACCCCCCAAACCACAACTTCAACCTTCTTCCCTCCCTACTTCTGAGGGTTCCTTCTCTTTCAAAGCAGCTATTACGTTGCACATTCGTATGCCCTCACCTCCTCTACCTATTCAGTATCCAAATAGCCTCTGGATGTTGTAGAGAAGCACAGGCTCCGTGGGAAGAGTCTTAACACCAACCTGAATTGCCACCTTTCCAGGAAAAAAGAAAACCAAACAGTGGATCAGGTAGCAGATGGAATTATCCGAAGTCCTCTACCCCCTTCCCACAGGCAGCAAACAGCTGATAGACTCAACAACTTCCATGTTGCAGAGCTTCTTAGAAACAAGGCTTTCAACCCATCACCACTGCAATTCCACGTGCTCCCGAGGCCACCTTCTGTCAGTTCTAAACCGCCATGACACCAAAGCACAACGACCCAGCAACAGTCACTTCTGCAGGACGTGGCAGTCTCCAGGTTCCACACTAGTCGCTAAGCTCCAGGTCGTATTCGGGGTAGAGCTGCTTGGTCGTAACCCCTCGGATAACAGCTGGAAAAAGAAAAGAAATACCACTGCTTTCATTAAACAAAGATCAGGTCGGTCAGAAAAATTGTGTTTTCCTCCCAGTAGCCCCAACTGCCCCATAGAACCCCCCACAACTAAGAAACCTAAGCTTTTGCAGCTATGCTCGCCACTGCTCTCAACACTTTTTTTAAGCATATGAAGAACAAAACTGACAATGATTAGTAAGACTTAACAAATTTCGGTAACACAGGCTAAAGTACCAGTAAATGACAGTTATTTCACAGGTTCAGTTCTAAAAACATCCCGAGAAAATAATGACAGAAGTGTTTGTGCTTGCACAAGTGACACAAGTAATATATCCTAGGTTTAAGTAATCCAATTCCAGGTAATGTAAGCCCAGAATTGAAGAGTCTTTAAAACGAGCTCTGCCTCCACGGCGTAGCAGCTTCTCCCTGTCGATGAGAAAACACCGACTAACAAGTTCTTCAACAGCTTTCCCCTTCCTTACCCAGCTTGCCCAGCAGCATCTGCCCAGCATCTTTAATATCGTTATACTCATGGAGCAGGGAGATGTGCTTCTCCAGTTCCTCCAGGCTGTAGCCCCTGGAGCAATAAGAGCAGAAAGGTCAGAAATGACACAGAGGGATCGCTGCAGCCGCGCAGCGAGCGCTGCCAGCGCCGACCAGGCAGAGCAGGGACATGTGAGAGACCCCGGCTTGGCATGCCAGAAGCAGAATCTGAAGGCAGCAAGAAGGGTTGCCGCAAGTCAATAATCATGAAAGCTGCACAAATGAGAGGATCCTCATTTTGAGCTTTTTTTGCCACATCAAGACTTATCAAAAACCAACCCAATCCACCTGAATTCTCAGAATCAGGTAGAAGCAGGAATAGGCTTGGTGAATGGTGAATTCAATTTATATGTATCTCTCATCTGTAGCTGGGGGCGGGGCGGAAAGTCTGTTTATCCTTGAGGATAACACAAAAAAGCTTTTGCAACAGCCTTTATCATTCGACCACCTCCATTCTATGAACTACACATTATCTGAGAGTATCACTGCCTTGCAACGAATACAAGTGGCAGTTTTCTCTCAAAACAGTTGATAATAAGCAGCTGCCACAGCTTGTCATAAGAAAACCACGATAAAACAGTTGCGCTACCCATCACGCCAAAGTGTTCTACTGCCTGGAAAACACCCCTGCTTCTTGAGCGGGAATAACCCACTTGTCTCAGACACAAAACAAATGAACACTTGATCAAGATGAACAAAAAAAGGAACCAGTTTTATCTGGGACTAAATTTGGCAGGTCATACAAGTCACAGTCTCAATTTTTAATTGTCACATGAACAAGCTCTTCCGGTAGCAGGACGTGTTGTAGTATCACGTGGGTTAATTATTCATTCCCAGTTTACACATAATTACCTCAGCAACATCTGGGGTAAAGTTCAAATCCTCTTACCCAAGCTGCTCGCAAAACTTGGTTTGATTTAGCAAATCAACTGGAAAGAATTCCCTGGTCTTTAACAGATCCCATCATTCAAAGCAACACCATAATCAGTACTGTAGAGTACCATGAAAAAATGGCACTGTGAGAGGTCAGCTTTTAGCTCTAACCCCTGGACCATGATTTGGTTTAAAACCAAAAATAATTGAGGCTCGGAAAATGAGGAGCTTGCCAAGGACGTACTCGGCCAATAATTGTGCGATTTCCTGGTCTAGAGCAAGGTCCTTCTGCTTCAGCTCTTGGATTTCATGCCGCAGGGCTTCTTCACTGGCTCCATTCGGTTGGCAGGACCTTGGAGATGGGATCTGTCAAGCACAGAGAACATGTAACGCTAACTCAGCCCTGGGTAAGGCGCTACAGCGCTAATCAGAAAGCAGGCTACGTGTCACTGGATAAAAAAGGAGAAACAAGAAAAGGAAAAAAGCATCTCCCGGGCAGGCAGCGGGGAGTAAAATATTTAACATCAACCTGCTGCGTATCGTATCATATCCTACAGCATTCTACAGATTTACAGCAGAAAGTGAAAGCAAATCCTAAGGATCACCGTTTGGTTTTTAAGAGAAGCTCCCAGGACGACGCAGGGCGAAACCGCGGGGCCGGCAGTCACCCAGGCAACGAGCTACTTCACCCTCCGGGAGAACCAGGGCCTGCTGCGCCGGGCC
>NW_010228424.1:0-1583 GCF_000690775.1 Eurypyga helias
CACACGCCTGTCGCCGTGGTTACTGTGGCGCTGCACATGTGTGGTGTTGGGGCGGGGGGGTGGGTCCTGTGGGTGCCTGTTGCCGTGGTTGGTGTGGGCCTGCACATGCTTGTTGCCATGGTTACCGTGTCCAGAACATGTGTGTTGCCTTGGCTACCCTTGCTCCTGCGCACGTATGTTGCTACGGTTATCCCATCCCTCACACGTGTGTTGCCATGGTTACCCCATCCTGCACACGTGTGTTGCCATGGTTACCCCATCCTGCACATGCCTGTTGTCACGGTTACCGTAGTCCCGCACACACGTGTTATCATGGTTACCATGCTTCTGCACATGTTTGTTGCCATGGTTACCCAATCCTGCACACACTATGGTTACCCTGCTTCTCTGTTTCCATGGTTACCACAGCCCTGCACACGTGTTCTGGTTGCCCTGGTCCTGCACACACATGTTGCCATGGTTACCCCATCCTGCACACGTATGTTGCCGTGGTTACCCCATCGCACACACACATGTCATGCTTGCCTTGGTTCTGCACACAGATGTTGCCACGGTTAGCTCATCATGCACACGTATGTTGCCATGGTTACGCTGCACACAGGTGTTGTTGCAGTTGCCCTGGTCCTGTTGCCATGGTTACCCCACCCCGCACACACATCTCGTGGTTTCCCTGGTCCTACACACGTATGTTGTCACGGTTATCCCATCTTGCGCGCCTAAGTTGCCATGGTTACCCCATCCCGCACACATCTGTTGCCGTGGTTACCTTCGTCCTGCACAGGTTTCCCAGGTCCCATGTTGCCATGGTTACCCCAATGCCGCACATGCCTGTTGCCATGGTTACCCTGCTCCTGCACACACGGGCCATCGTAGCTACCCGCGCCGTGCACATGCCTGTTGCCATGGTTACCCTGCTCCTGCCCACCTGGTGACCCGCCTCCTGCACACGCATGTTGCCATTGCTACCCAGATCCAGCATCCCCACGGTTACCCTGCTCCTCCACATTCCCGTTGCCATGGTAACCCCAGTCTGATGCTGCTCAGATCCGCGGTCCTATACAGCCTCTCATCATGGTAACCCTGCTCCCATACAACCTGTTGCCATGGTAACCCTGATCCTAGATGACTCATCACCATGGTAACCCCGGTCCTATGAAGCCTGTTGCCATGGTAACCCCAGTCCTGTACAACCCATCACCACTGGTCCTATCCTACCCATCGCTAGAACACCCCTGGTTCCCTACTGCCCGTTGCCATGGTAACCTCAGGTCCCACACAGCCCATCACCACGGTAACCCCAGTCCTCGCCAACCCGTCACCATGGTAACCCTGGTCCCGTACAATCTGCTGTCATGGTAACCTTGTCCCTATGCTACCCATCGCCATGGTAACCCTGGTCCTGCCCTACCTGTCACCATGGCAACCCCAGCCTTACACTCTGTGTCCTCATGGTAACCCCGGTCCTCCACCACCCGTTGCCATGGTGACCCCGATTCCACGCTACCCATCCCCATGGTAACCCATCCCCAGTGCCTCTGCAGTCTCCTGCTCCCCACGGATCCCCTCAACCCCCGGAACCCCCC
>NW_010228425.1:0-226 GCF_000690775.1 Eurypyga helias
TCCCACCCGCTCGCCAGGCCTCACTGTCGCTCCTGCAGCACCGTGTCACACCTACCCCTGCCCCGCTAATTCCCTTTTCCTGCTGGCGCACAGGCCCGTCCCCTCCGCTGGCCCAGGAGTGCTCCAGTGAGCGGGAGCTTGAGTAAAAGTTTGTCAAAATTCCCCACGATTTGAGTTTTCTTGTCCCAGATCGCATCGCTGCGGAAGACTGCCCTGGCTGGGTCAC
>NW_010228425.1:281-1633 GCF_000690775.1 Eurypyga helias
GTTTTTCGCAGTGTCAGCCCCAACCCTGGGGCCGGTGGGACCGTAACTGCCATCCTGGTGCTGGGTTGTGCCACCCACACCCACGACTGGAGGCGACACCGCCACAACAGGGCAGCTTGGCCGCAGCTCTCCCTACAGCACTCCAATGGGTGCGATCTCTGCCGACGTTTATTGGGGCTGGGGCGGCTCATGGCCGGCTGCACCCCATGGGCAGCGAGTTTGGCCATGGGGGAAGAATCCCCTTGCCCTCCCGGGTCTGCCAGCACCCAGCGCTCTGCCTGGCACAGCCCGCGGGGAGCTGTTGGTCGCAGGGAGCCCCTCGCCGGGTCAAGCTGCTCAGATCCAGCGCCGGGCCCCAGACACGCTGTTGAAGAGATAGTGCCTGCCGGTGCCTGAGAGGGGAGGCAGCGTTCAGCCATCACCCTGGGGGTGACACCCAGGCATTGCTGCCCAGTGCTCATCCCTCCCATTCCCCACACCCCTCCGGCCTGAGGGACGCAACCCAAGGCTGCTGGGGCCAGGGACAGGGCACTCACATGGGTCCTGGGCACGGCCGTCAAACTGCCCCTGAGCAGAGGGGAGACGGGAGAGGGTACTGAGGGCCTCAGGGTGCCCACCGGCACCCCCAGCGGGGCACCCACCCTCACCACCACAACACACACTTACCGGGCTGTCGGCGTAGGGACGGTCCCGTTCCTCCTTCCCATCCCTCTGCTCTGCCATGTCCCAAGAGCTGTGGAGGGGGCGAGGGGAGGGCACACAGTCGGTGACGGGCCCCCAGCCTCGACCCCGAGCAATGCTGTCAGGAGCGAGTTGCCAGCCAGGCTGCGCCCCATCAAACCACCTACGAGCTTGTCCCCTTACCCAGCCCGTGCGTCCCTGGCATGGCCCTGGGTGCTGAAGGGGACTACAGCAGGGGCTGCCCCCCCCACTGCCTTTCAGCGGTGCCCGAGAGTGGGAAGCCAGTGTGCCTGCTTGCTTCCCCACGTGCTGGTGCACACCGTCGTGCTCGGAGGGTGCTGTGCTGGGGGAGCTGCAGCCCCAGAGCACAAGTCTTCTCCCTTTCATGGTCACGACAGCCACAGTGCCACCAAGCACTATGTCCCCAGCCTTGGCAATGAACGTGGATCCAGGCGTGCGTCACCCTGGGGCAGTTACGCTGCTGGAGGTGGCTGTTATCCCGCCTGCAGGCCTCCTCCTTGCCATGCAGATGCCCAGCACAGGCTGGGCTGGCTCCAGTGCTTCCTCGGGCTCTCCCCTCCGCTGCCTCGCACCCCCGGTTCATCCTCCCGGAGGGTGTGCAGCCCGCTCAGCTCCTCCCTGGGCGCCTTCCCCCGCAAATCAGGGCTCCC
>NW_010228426.1:0-9743 GCF_000690775.1 Eurypyga helias
TGGTAGGAAGTTTGGGAGGATTTGCAGGAAGCTGCTGTTCCCGCAGGGCAGCTGGGGGTGGTGTTTTATCCTTCCCTCATGTCCTCCGGGCCTCCGCTCGGCCCGGCCGGGGAAGGGAAGCGCTGCAAGGTCATCTTTGCCAGCGGAGTTGGGACAGGCCAGAGCCTTGCGTGGCCCACTGCGAGTACGGACCCCACCGCAGCGAGTTTTAGCCTTGCACAGGATAAGACGTGTGGTATTAAAGGTACTGTTCTTCTCCAAGGCGTGCCTGGAGTAGATTTTTATCAAGCCAACTGTGGGCAGAATTCAGCCGCTTCCGCTTCCAGGTGCCCAGTTTTGTCTGTAATGCAGGAGGCACAGAAGATGCAGAGGCTTTGTAAAATATCTTGCATGGTTTGAGAAGCGCTCCACTGGCAGCCGTGCACTTCAGTGCCTGCACAAAACCTTCGAAAGCAGCTGTCCCATGCAGAGCAGAACTTGCACAGCACCGTTTCTTGTGAGGTTTTACTGAAGAGGCTTTTCTGATAGTCGGTGGGAAAGGATGAACTGGTGTTGCAGTGGATTCTGGACACAGGATCATTTTTTCACCTCTAGCTGCCAGTGCCACAGACAGTACTGTGCCAGGCAGTAGTTTTGGGATCTATCCTGCTTTGTCAGGTTTTTGGAACTTTGTGAGTGGGATTAGGATGGGGGGAAAGCTAGCAGGTGTGTGCATATAGGGACAATACAATCACGTACACCTTTTTTTCACATAAAACCAGACTAAATTACAGCAGGCACATCTCTGAAAGGTGAGTTTTAAAATAAAATTCAGTAAACTTTTGTGGGTGTGTGTTTCTGCTTTCTGAGCTTTCAGAATACCCAGTTTCAAAGTACCTTCTCCTATCGTCTTTTTTTTTTTTCTTAAGACGAAGCTAGAATTTGCACCTACTCCCATTGTCAGGAGTTGGGATTTTCATGCAGTAACATCCAGCATGCAGCAAAATAGCAGGGCTCTGTGAAAGCTAAAAAAAATAATGTGGGGAAACGAGAATAGTTATTTGAGGACAGACCAGCACAGATGGGGATTACAGGGGAAGGGGAACTTGTTACATTTAAATGTTGTTAGGTGTGGAGAGTGTGTGTGTGGTTACTTTCTCTATGCATTTGGCTTGATATGCTGGTCAACAGAGGTCCCAGAAGACTGCATTGTAGTAAGTCCCACGGCCAGGTGGTTGCGTGCTTCCTCCAGGAGCATTTTCAGGACTTGCCCAGGGAAGGAATGTGATCACTTGCCCATTTGTGAGTCTGCTGAAAAGCAGCATCGTTTGCCATCTGAAATTCAGTTAAACAGCTGCCCTTCCCACATAGGACTGAGCCAGGCCTATCAGCCTCTCTACACTGACTGCAAGGATGAGAGGTTGTGTGCCCCTTTTAGAGAGGATGCCCAAGTCCAGGATGATTAAGGGGGGACTAGATGCTTGGGGCTGTGCATGAGAGTGCTGTTTTGTGCAGGCTGGTTTCTGGATATCTGTCTCAAATGTGGCTCTGATGCCTACAGATAGCTGTGGGTAGACATCAAGCTAACCACTGAGCTTAAGGAGTGGTCTTTATTGATTCTGTACCCTTTTTCAGCAGCAGTCACCATGAAGAGGAGTAAGAATGGAGTGGGAAAACCCTGCAGAAAAGGCTGAAGTCTTTACACAGACTGACCTTCCTGATGCCTAGCTCTAACTGCTCTCTCTGGCAACCCTGACAGAGCAGCATGATCAGGATGAGGAGGAAGAAACTGTGGGCATCTTGCTTCTGCTTTGCAGCTGCCTTTTTCCTTGTGGTGACACTCCAGGTACAGGGGCAAGGGTGAAGTTGTGTGTAAGATTGCTCTCAAAGTATGACACAGTTCTGGCTAATGAGGGTGTTGAAGACAACAGGCGTTTCCCGTACAAGTCTGTGGTTTAAGAGGAGTGTTTAAAGAAACTCTGTCAGCAGCATTTGCCTGGTAGTAATAGCTGACTCCAGAAGTGACGTTACACAGGGAACATCTTTCTTGCACAGCTGCTTGGCTCAAGAAGGAGTTTCTCAGGAGTGATGTACCATACCATGCCATGCTGCATTGTCTCCATCAAGCATTGCCTCCTTTGTTAATGTGTTGGAAGTCATTAGGCAGAGAGGCAAGGCTGGACCTATTTCATACAAATGTGGCAGATGGACCAGGAAGATCTGGGAACATAAGTAAGTGGTGATGGAAATCTGTCTAGCAGTCCTGACTCTAAGGCCATTCTTAGCATTGGGAAGTCCAGAAGCTGGTCAGTAAAAAAATGCATGAGAGAAAAATCAATTTGGAGACATACTAATTTGTGGATGCTGCAGATTTTCATTAGAAGAGAACAACTTCTGGACAAATTGAATCAGCCTTGGCTGGCAGTCTTGTCATGAGTGGGCCAGGATCTGCCCCAGAGATGCCTTGTTGCTTGGGCTCTACTCTGAACTGAGGCTCTGGTTCAGATCAGTACCTCAGGTAACTCCCAGTGGATCCAGCAGGAAGATGTCTGAGGCTCTCCCAGGCCAGCTGCCTGCTCCAAACTGGAGACATTTCCTGGAGGCAGTCACTGACACTCTATGGTCACTTTCAGTTCTGTTACCCTGAACAAGGCATCCAAAGGTGGTAATACGGCTGCCCTAGCATCGGAGCAAAGCTATCAAGTTTTCAGGACCTTTATTGGTAGGGTTTGTGACGCCACTGCACATCCACAGCTAAGACAGTCTGGAGCTGGTTAGAGCTTCCTGGCTGGGATTTTCATCTGGGAGTATTCACTGGATGGTGACTGGGACTACTGTAGCCCACGAGCTGTCAATATAGTTGGGGTGTGTCAACCCCCAGGAAGTTCAGAGAGAGCTATTAGAAATTCTGCACAAATGCAGCGACTTCTTAAATTCTTCTTAAATTGTCCGGGCAAAAACTGGAAGCAAAGAAGGAGAATGTTCCTGGAGAAACCTGGGCATGAGATAGTTGTAGACTTAATTCAATTATATTGCTGCAGTTACATCTTGTCAAACTATTAGACATAGGAGTCTTTTTCCCAGTTAGTGTCTTGTCCACTTGCCAATGCATGAGTGTTTTCTGTATTTTTCTGTACAGCTGCACTTTGCAGAGCCTCTTGTGTGTGCTGTCCCAGTATCCTGTGTTGCACAGAGCCTATTTAGTCTGGCTACAATCAGTGTATTTTGCTAAACAGTGGGAGCAAATGACACAGCAAACAGCAAAGTGAATGCCTGCAGTAAAGATATGAGGGAAATGTTTTCAAACAACCTAATATAAACTACACTCTCCTGCTTTCCAATATCCTCTTTCTGAGCTTTTTCTCGTGAGAAAGCAGAAGTTGTGTTGTTAAATCATAACATGACGTAGCTGTATCTCAGTACAGGAACGTATTTCCTGCCTCCTCCTTACACATTCCAATTAAAGCTTTTGCTGTTCTCATATCACCTGGATGGTGGCTGCTATCAGTGAAATCATCCAATTTGATTGACAGAAACTTAACATACAGACTTAGTGCCTGATGCTTAAACTTCTTCCAAGCAGGTGTCCTGGCTAATGACAGTGATGTGCTGTGACATGTATGTTTATTTCCCTGAAGGTTATCACTGAACTGGGCAATTCAGAGAATAAGGTGGCAGTAATCTCCAATTTACACAGTGGCCCATTAAAGCCTGTGGAGAGACATACTTTTCAGTTTAAGAAGCAGGAACTTCACAGCAGCTTCAAGACAGAGTCTGATGTAAATCACTATCCCGTCCTGCTCTGGTGGTCTCCCCTGACTGGAGAGACAGGGAGATTGGGCCAGTGCGGAGAGAATGTTTGCTTCTTTACTATCAACAAGACCTACCAGCACAATCAGATGACGAGAGCATTTCTGTTCTATGGTAAGGATCTCTTTCGTTTTAAAGGAGTAACTTTCCCTCCTGCCCAGTTATTTTCCTTTAGAGGTTAAATATTCTAGGTGGCAATCACTGAGAGCAGGAAACTTGTGCAGCTCATTGTGCTAAACTTTGCCTGTTGCTGAATACAACCAGCAGAGATTGAGAGATGTATGTTCTGTGTAAAAGTACTCTGAAAAGTCATGGTGCATGTCTGTGGAGTGACTGTTGCCTTGTCTCATGCCGCTTTCCAATCACGTGTTCCCTGTTTATGGGAGAAAAGGTAATTTCCTGTAGTTTGCCAAGTCATGAAAAGACAGTCTGAGATGAAGCCAGCTTTTTCCAGTCTTCTGACTTGTCGCCCCTAGCAGAGGTTCTGCAAGTCCTTGTTGCACTTGTGCAAGTCTTTTGTCTTAAAATAATGCCCTCACTGGTTACTGTGCAACTCTCCTGCCTCGTATGCTGAGAGATTGGTAGGAGACTGTAAATGGAAAGTAGTGAAAGAAACCTATTGATTCTGCAAAGGGAGCAGCAATTAGTGCAACCTTCTGAGCTGGTCTGGCTGTGCTGCCTTGGAAACTTCCCACTACATGTAATTTAAAGCAACTACAGAAAACAGAAAAGATGAGTTTTTTGAAAGTAGGCCATACTTTGTTAATTTTGGGCTTTTCAGGGAAAAAGTGAAATTGAAGTGGAAAAATAAAGCCAAATGCTTTTCTGTGGTAGTTTCAGCTCCTTTTTCTGGAAACAAAACAAAATAAAAGAGCATCCTGAATCTCGTTCACTCAGTCAGGATACAGGTGAGCTGGAAGCCGAGGAAAGAAGGTACTTCAGCTTGTTTGTTAACAGTGAACCAAAAACTTCTCATCACTAATCTTTTCAGAGCTCCAAGTAGGTCAGCTTTGTCAGTTCATAATACAGTGGTTGAGCATGAAAGCAAAGGAATGAGAAGCTGACCCAGTTAAAGACAAGGAAAGCTGGATGTGCATCACATGAAAACGGTAAAGTCTGGTCGTTTTAGTCTCTGGTAGTAATTTTGTTTGTTTCAGCATTAGAAGGACTGTTACTGTCCATTTTTAGCAGGCTTGTGGACATGGTTTACTTACTTATTTTTAAAGGACTCTTTATACTGTGCAGAAGACTCCCAGTAGATTGGGGTGGTGAGGCACTGGAACAGGTTGCCCAGAGAAGCTGTGGATGCCCCATCCCTGCAAGTGTTCAAGGCCAGGCTGGGGGAGGCTTTAAGCAACCTGGTCTAGTGAAAGGTGTCCCTGCCGGGGGGTCGGAACTAGATGATATTTAAGGTCCCATCCAACCCAAACCATTCTATGATTCTATGATTGAATCTTTTTCTAGTGATGCTGGCTTTGAACTGTGTATAGACAAGTGTCAAAATACGCAAAAATCTTACTTATTTTTAAACTGGAATAAATGATGTCACAATGCTAAAACCTGCAGAGACAAAGGTAAGGTGAAAAAAATGCTGCTTCAGTACAGAAAAGTTTCACACACACACACTGACCTTGATGCACTGAACTGTGGGCCTGCAAAAAGGCAGATTTCAGTGTTACAGCATTTTCCTCTAAACAGCCTGTTGAGAGAAAACTTGGAACATCTGCATTTCCATGCTAAGGCTGGATCAGGGCACAGTTTCACCTTCGAAAAAAAGTGCATTAAGTTTCCCCTAATACTTGGTTAGTGAGCTAGTCAAGATAGGAATGATCAAAAGCTTAGGAAAAATGTTATGCAAAAATATGGGTACAGATGTTTTCCAGCAGAACTGCTTTGCTAGGAAAATCTTTTCTGCAGCTTGTCCTGGCCTGGGAAGCCCCTAGGTGTAGGTGGTGACTTTGTCAAGTGCCACCACCTCCTGTTTGGAACTGAGATGTGAAATCCACTGACTGGATTGTACCTGCTTTTGGGAGGTTTTCCCGACTCCACCCTTTCAGTGTCACACACTTCAGAGTTTTGCATGTAGCATGGGCTACCAATGCAACTGAGTCAGCATGAGCTGGATGTGGTGTGGTGCTGTCAGGGCCTCAGGGTTGTTGTTCCCAAGGGAGGAGGATGTTTTTCTGTGCTGGACCGTGGAGTCCTTGGATTATGAATCCTGAAGGAAAGAAGTCTCCTAAGATGCAGAACTTCTGACAGCATCTGTTTTTCTATTCTGTACTTTGCCTCATATCTAAAATTTCCTAATTAATAGTTGGGAAGTTGAGATTGCTTGTAATTTTAGTCTTGTGCTTTCTTTATCCTGTCATAAGCTTCTTTATTTCCTTCATCTCACAGCGTAGGGAACATGCTGACGTTATCTTCCCTTTAATCCTTAAAAGGTTTGTGTTGTCTTGCTGTACTGAGATTGATTGTTACATTAGAATCAGTCATTCTGCTGTGCTCTAATCTGTAGTGCATTTTTATCTAAGTTTTTCTTTGTCTAATTTTCTCCTTGTTTAGTAAGTTTTACATGTTGCATTTTTGTCTCTTTCTCATACCTTTCCTTGTCTCATTCTTTCGTGTGTTTTCCTTCCCTCTTCTCTGCAGTACCATGTTAAAGAGGGACCACCCTAGTGAGAGTCAGAGCTGAAGTGCTATGGTTTCAGTCCATGGCATGTTATTATTGTCTGTATGCACTGCTGCTTCTGTTCTGGGCATCACTTAGAACAAAATGTTTTCAAAACCAGGTAGGCCTTATAAGTTTCCCTTCCAGTTTTCCTCATCTTCTTGTGTCACTATAGCACATCAGAAACAGAGGCAGCAAATAGTATTTTTCACTGAGAGGCACAGCCCTTCATCCTTTTAGTGTTGAGGGTTTGGGACCACCTTTAAGTGGAAAACAGAAGGTCAAGTACTTAGTGGCCTTAAAACCCCACCTGATGCTTCTCAAGGAACTTGCTGTGTAGGAGGTTTTTGTGTTGCTCACAGCTAGTCTTTCCTTGTCTTTAACTGGGTCAGCTTCTCATTCCTTTGCTTTCATGCTATCCATCTCCACTGCAGTAGTGAAGCCTTATGTTGGTTTTATAAGGTCATCCTTGGAGTCCTCTTGGCTCGTGCAGCCACAAAGACCACTGGGCATTTTTTTTTTTTCCTTCTTTATATGTTAAATATATATATCAGAATTCTCTGTCAGACTATTGCTAGCTTCCTCTTCTCCCCATCAGTGGTTGGAGATTAAGGGTAGAACAGGGAGTGAAAAGGTAGAAGTTTGGCTGGGATGGTAGAATAGGTTTTCCAAAGAAAGGGGCTTTGTGGTGTTTTCTAGACCAGCTGTTCACTGTTTGTTTCAGTTTATGAAGCTCCCTTGCTTGACAATACCAGTTGAAAGTTTTGTATATTCGGTGCTTGTACTTATCTAAAAACCAGATACAGTTCTAAGGCAGTGAGGAAATGTCTTGACAGCGATTCATCAGCTTTGCATTTAATCTGCAGTAAGGCTAGTGGTATGAGTGTAGTATAGCCGTATTGACATGAGAACTAGAGTCAGATTCAAATACTTGTATTTTGAATTCAGTTTTGAACAGACCAGCCTTTTAGAAAAGGGTTCTAGGTTTGTCCTAAAGCTTCCACCACTGATTTCCTAAGTTATTTTGGAGCCTGCAGGTCCTTGCAGGGAGGTGCAAGCAGCTGCAGTGGTCTGTTTTTAGAGTTTAACTATGGTTGTTCTTCTGCTATAAGCATTAGTTTGAGGAGCCATCTTCTGGCAGAAGCTACTTCCTTATGTATCTGGTAGGCAGCTGTGATACATCACCTCTCAACTCTCTTTGATAAATTAAATAGATTGGCTTCCAGAGTCTCTATAGCAAAATGTCTTTCCAAGACTTGAAGTCATTCTTGTAATTTTTCTCCTTAACCCTGCCCATCCTTTTTTCCTGTTTTGCTACTAGCACCAAATTGAGCCCTGCTGTAACCATTTCCCTCACATCATGGATAGAGGCTATACCATCTGTTCCCCTATTTACAGAACCAGGGGATTATTAAGCCTCATTTCAGTGCATTAAAATATCAAATGCCTAGTGAGCCTCTGAAATGTTAGGTCTTTAAACTAATATGGCCTGAAAGGAAACCGTTTCTGGTATTAACTACTGATCCTCATTCTCTAGATTCTTGTTCTGCCAAATTCAGTTTTATCTGTCATAATACTCCTCTGCCTTTGCATGAATTGCTCTCTCTGCAATACTGCCTTATGATGTCATAAATGCGGTGATTGCACGTCTGACATTTAATTTAAAACTAGACTTCTGTGTCATTGCAGTTAGTCTGGCATGATAGATAGGGGCAGACTAAATATTTTTTGCTTTCGTCTAGGCACTGACTTCAGCACCGGCAGCCTACCCCTCCCTCGTAAAGCCTATCATGATTGGGCCCTTTTCCATGAAGAGTCACCAAAAAACAACTACAAACTCTTCCACGAACCGACCATCACCTTATTCAACCACACAGCAACCTTTAGCCGCCATTCTCACCTGCCGCTGACCACTCAGTACCTTGAGGATGTAGAGGTCCTGAAGTCGCTGAGGTACATGATCCCACTGCAGATGAAGAACAGCCTGAGGAAGAGGCTTGCACCACTTGTCTATGTACAGTCTGACTGCAACCCTCCGTCTGATCGGGACAGCTATGTCCGTGAGCTGATGTGCTACATTGAAGTAGACTCTTATGGGGAGTGTCTGCATAACAGAGACCTTCCTCAGCATCTCAGAAGTCCAACTGCCATGGATGACGGGAACTTCTATAAAATACTGGCACAGTACAAGTTCATTCTTGCTTTTGAAAATGCCGTTTTTGAAGATTACATCACTGAAAAACTCTGGCGGCCACTGAAGTTGGGTGTGGTACCAGTGTACTTTGGGTCTCCCAGCATTGCAGACTGGCTTCCAAGTAACAAGAGTGCAATCCTGGTATCCAGTTTTTCACACCCTCGGGAGCTGGCCCACTATATCAAAACACTGGATACAAATGATCGAGAGTATGAATCCTACCTACAGTGGAAGCTGAAAGGGGACATTTCCAACCCAAGGCTGCTTGCAGTGTTGAAGGAACGCAAGTGGGGAGTGCGAGATATCACCCAGGACAATTACATTGACACCTTTGAGTGCATGGTGTGTAACAGGGTATGGGAAAACATCAGAAGGAAAGAAAAGGTATGTGTGACACTGTCCTTGTGTCTCACAGAGGCTTAAAATGGCACTGGGCTCAGATTTGTGCCAGGAAGCTTGGTTACCAGTTTTCTGGCCAGCCAAGAACCACTGGTATTGCACTGCTATCGGGGAGTAGTACATCCTTTTGTCAAAGGGTATTGGCAGAAGGTGTGGGTGCATGGCCAGAGGGTGTGTTCCTCATACTGCTGCTGTGCTTGAGTTTGTACACACTGACCGTTGAGCTGGTGAACATATCAGCAGAAGGCTTAGCTTGTTCAGGAAGGAAGTTTTTATCAGGCTACTAGCCTAACTTTCTGACTTGCTTTAGATGCTGAAACATTTGGAAACAGGTTGCCCAGAGAGGTTGTGGGATCTCTGACCTTGGAGGTGTTTTAAGACTCAGCTCAATGCTTCCCTAGGCAATTAGATATGATTACACCTGTTTGGAAGAGGAATCTGGACTAGATGATCACTGGAGGTCCCTCCTGGTTTAAATAATCTGTGACTGTCTGGATCTGCATATGTGTGGGGGCATTCAGACTTGTAGTGACGACATGCCGTTGTCCGTGGCTACATTTGGTGACTACACATTGAAACACCTGTGTTTAAGCCAGGTTGTGTGTTTTTGAGAGAAATTGGACATGTTCTTGCCAGACTAATCCTCTTGAAATGATGCTGATAGAGACCAGGTAGTGTCGTGGTTTAACTCCA
>NW_010228427.1:0-4831 GCF_000690775.1 Eurypyga helias
CAGACTTAATCATGATAACAATAATTAACAATAATTTCTGGAAAAGAAAGTATTTCTAGGAAGAAATTTACTATTCCAACATTCCCTCTTTGATCCGAAGGGAATCAAGATCCCCAACTTCCAGCTTGCCTAACGAAGAGGCACGCTTTGATGTCCACTTCCACTGTGCCGTGTCGGTGGTATCTGCTCATAGGATCAGCATCTGCATCAAGATTTTTTTATCACATTTCTGTGTTATTGAAAACCAGGGGGTTTCTGCTGCTGACTCATCCTTCCTGCCGCAGGCTGGCATGGCTGTTGAGAAAAGTAAAATTGGTGTTTGGGGTGTTTTTCCACCCTCCACCGCAAGTCCCCTGAAATGCAGAAAACCCAGGCAGATCTACACACAAGCGTGGGTAAGCCCTGCCTGGAGATGCTGCCGGTCAAGCACTCAGAGCTCAAAACCCACAAAAATCCACATTTCTCAGGCACTGGAACGAGCTCAAGAGTGAACTGAAATGTCACTCTTTCTGAAACATTGGTTTTGGAAGGCGGGATGGCAGCGGGGCCGAGCATGGTCTGTGTCCTTCCCCTCTCACTTGGGTTTTGTGATTTCTGCTCTGCAATGCGCAGACTCTGGACGCAAACGTCATTCCTGAGAGGTCCCAGCTGCTTCGGCAGACACCACGGCACCACCCAACAAGGTCTTCAGCGGATACTCTGACGATCTCTGGAGAGACATGGATTTGACGGATGGACCACTCAACGGATAAAGAACTGGCTGGACGGTCGCACTCAGAGAGTGGTGGTCAATGGCTCCATGTCCGAGTGGAGACTGGTGATGAGTGGCGTTCCTCAGGGGTTGGGATTGGGATTGGTGCTGTTTAACATCTTTGTCAGTGACATGGATGATGGGATGGAGTGCACCCTCAGCAAGTTTGACATGACACCGAGCTGTGTGGTGCGGGGACACGCTGGAGGGAAGGGATGGCATCCAGAGGGACCTGGACAGGCTGTAAAGTTCCCAAAGGAAAGTTCCTCTTTCAGTTGAAATTTCCTGCTTTTTCTCCTAAATCACTTTCTCCTTAGGGATCACATCCCCAGGCGCGTGGCCTCAGCCCAGCAGGTGGCACCCAATGCCCGGACAGCCTGGGGTGGGGAGGGCAGGGCTTTGCCTCCCGCCTGCCAGGGCTTTGGGGTGTGATTATTTACTGCAAGGGCACCCTGTATTTCTTCCCAACTCCACCGTGCTTCTCCTATCCCACTGTGGCACCTCCTAGTCACCTCACAAGGGCACGGAGCAGGGAGACTCGGTTCCTTGAGCTTTTATTATCATTTTATTTAGACTACATCACTACGGGGTATTTGGTGTTCTTCTCATGATGTCTGTGGAATTGGCATAGACATATCATTGTGTTCCCAAAAGGCAGGAGTAGCATTGTATGGAAGGTGGAGTGCGAGCTTTGAGACAAGGAAAAGGAGAGCCTGTGACCACCCCCCTCACCTGCCCCAGCAACACCCACTGATGCTGCCTTCTGCCCAACAGACAGGTTTTCCTCTGTAATTAAAGTCAATTAGTGGGAAACAAGCTTCCCAGAGGGATGGACCTCACTGCCACTGTGGGATCTCCCATGTGGGGTCATCTCCTGCCAGAGCTGCTTTGGGGGAGACCCGTCCTTGTCCCCACACGGTGGCATGAACTTTCAACTACAGCACATTTCTGAACTGCTAAAAGCAGCTGGATTTTTAAAATATATACGATTGTATATATATTTATACTTTTATGTATGTATAACGTGTGTTTACACACGGACACACACACATATCGTAGAAAACAGTCAATTTCAGGGTGTTTCTGCAGGGTGGCCACTGCAATAAACATAGGTCAGCACAGCCGAGGAAGCTAGAAAAGAACTTAAGGCTTTCATAGGATCATGGAATGGTTTGGGTGGGAAGGGACCCTAAGGCCGCAGCCGGTCCCACCCCCTGCCATGGGCAGGGACACCTTCCATAGCCCAGGTTGCTCCAAGCCTCATCCAGCCTGGCCTTGGACACTCCCAGGGATGGGGCATCCACAGCTTCTCTGGGCAACCTGTCCCAGTGCCTCACCACCCTCTGCGGGAAGAATTCCTTCCTGATATCTCATCTCAATCTCCCTCCTTCAGTTTAAACCCGTTACCCCTTGTCCTGTCACTACAGGCTTTTCCTAATATTTTTTAGCAGAATAAGCAACATCTGCTGTCTGGTAAAACAGTGAAAAGGGGGATGAGTTCACAAACATCTGGCGCTCCTGAGAAATTGCATTTGGGACAGTTCAGGGACACAGGGACAAAGCGGGGTGGCAGGGGCTGAAGGAGCATCCCGCATGCCTGAGTCTGTGCTCCGTACCGTCCCTGGTGTGCTCTGCTTCCCTATGCTCCTGTAAAGCACAGGCAGCTTGATGTTTAGCATCCCCGGCTCCTTCAGGGCAGGCAGTTTAAGGGAAAGGTTTTATTTCCATTGTGGTGTGTGTTTCGGTACTCTTGGAACAGAGGGTCCCCACAGACCTCAGAAGCCACCTGCATTGACCCATCCCTGGAAACCCATCCCTTCCGCAGAGCTGCTGCCGGGCTGGGGCAAGCCGTGCACTGTCTGTGCCCACCTGGAGCGTGTCCTGTTTGCCCAGGTTAATGACATCCCATAAACACACGAAGGGCCTGGCAGGTACCTTTGAAGCCGCTGGGAAGTCCCTGGCTGGAGGGATGGATAACCCTAGACTGCAGAGGGATGCCACCCCTATCATTAGCATCACCGTTCCGTAAAACACGGTGACCTATTTCCAGCGATGCCACCATCGAAAGGGAACTCGGATCCAACGAACCAGCTCGCCTTTGAAAGCCCCTCCAGCTCACCGCGCTGCGGGTTGGTTGGGGTTTGGCTGTGTTTGTGTTGGCAGGGATAACGATTTCTCAACATTTCTAACCTGGCCGCGCTCAGAACGTGCAATAAAATGCAAGAAATTTCCTTTTGTCCTTTGGGATCTATAAGACTCGCCCGGGGCCATAACGGCTCGTTGCCATGCGGAGGAAGGTGCAGGGCTGAGGTGTGCAGAGCAGGCTTAATCATTAAATCACCCTGTGTGGGGGCTGCTCAGGTTCCTACCGAACTCCATAACGGCTCTTCAGCCGGTGGGATCTCAGCAGAAGATGCTGTAGGAGACGTCTGTGTGTGTGTGAATGTTCACAGGACGTGCTGCAGGCTCAGAAGAGTGCACCTTCCTCATTGTAACGGCAATTTTAGTAAGAACAGGTTGTTTAGCTGTTAAACATCGTAACACAAAGAGTGGGGCTACAGCAAAGCTGCGTGAGTAGGTGTGAACTCTGATACTTCTTTAAAAATCAGTAAAACATTATACAGTCACAGAATGGTTTGGGTTGGAAAGGACCATAAAGATCATCCAGTTCCAACCCCCTTCCATGGGCAGGGACACCTTCCACCCGACCAGGTTGCTCCAAGCCTCATCCAGCCTGGCCTTGGACACTCCCAGGGATGGGACATCCACAGCTTCTCTGGGCAACCTGTCCCAGCTCCTCCCCACCCTCTCCAGGAAGAATTCCTTCCCAGTGTTCCAGGAAAAAATGTATTCTTACAGATAGGTTTCGTAGGAGGAAACAGGTCACACTGCATCAGGAGGAAATCCTCACTGGGGTGTGAAATGTGCACCTTTAAGGACGACGGGGGTACCAGGCCTGGAGAACAATAAGCCCTCCCAAACAAAAAACACCGCAGAGCACTTTATAGGGTACATGAACCCTTTCATCTCTGCAGACGGTTACAGAATCCCTGTTGCCTCCTCTGCTATAAAACCCGCTTAGCCTGGCATTGGCCATCTCCAGGGTGTGGCCTGGCATGGAAATGGGGCAGGAAGGGGGATTTCCCCAAGGGGGAAGTGGGGGGTAGCCCAGATGACAAACAGACCAAAACTGATGGTCCATCAGGCTGCCTAAGGAAACCCGTGAGCCCTGTCCCCATGGCAGCCGGGTGCTGGCTCAGCCAGTGTCCCCAGACACGTCGCTGGGGACAGGCAGCACCACGGGGGAGGCTGCGTGCAGCCGGGAGTGGAACAGGGGGTCACATCCACCCAAACCCAGGGCTGGTGCACGTGGATGGAAGCCAGGACAGAGGCAATGGGTCAGTGTCATACCAAAAATTTTGGCCAAGGGGTTGCATCTGGGGCAACGGGAAGGGAGCACAGGTACGCTGGCGTGCATTTGCCATGCGCAGGACAGCAGACCGCCCCGAAATATAGATGTGAATCAGCCTCCGGCTTCTCCTGGGTGACCCCCACACCGACACCCCCAAGTCAGGGAACCGGCTTTGTCGCCTCTGAGCAGATTTAAGGCTTCACTCTCCCCGGGCATTGCTTAGGGCTCGCAGCAGGTGACCGCGTCAGGGTCTGTCACTTAAGTGAGTCACAAGACGATGGACTCTCAACGTGTCACTCACGAGCATGGGACGGGTGTTCTGCTCGAATCTCCGGATTTGGCTAAGAAGATGCTTTAGACAGCTTTTTTAAATGTCGGTTCCTCAACATGAGGCTGATTTCACCCACTGGAGAACGTTAGACGTTTCTCGAGTGGGTGGTGCAAATCCTTGTGGTAGCTGCACGCTGCTGGCAAGTCACAGAAGGCATTTCGGGGGTTAACCTGGTGTTGTATGTGTCCCACGCATCTTATTACTGCTTCTGATTGTAGTTACAACCACTCAAAGGTGCTGAGGTTTGTTCTGCTGAATAGACCTGTGTAGTTCCTACGGTAAGAAAGGTTACCTGCCATACTTCATATCACATTGAATCACGGAATGGTTTGGGTTG
>NW_010228428.1:0-235 GCF_000690775.1 Eurypyga helias
TGCGCACTGAGGAATGCCCGCGCTACCCCCCCCAGCTCCCTGCCGCGGCAGCCAGCGCGGGCGGGGGGAGACAAGCCCTGCCATGGCACAGCCGGCGCGAGGAGGTTTTAGCCGAAGCCTGGCGTGATCGCAGGTAACAATTTTCTTCTTGTTTTTGGGGGCTGATGCTTGTGCGTCTCTGTCTCTCTCTCCCTGCGGAAGCGGGGGGGTGGGGGGAGCGCTGGGGTGTTTCCCC
>NW_010228428.1:356-3557 GCF_000690775.1 Eurypyga helias
GCAAATGTATTTTAACATATGTGTTATTTCTTGGGAAGGGGGTGTGGATATGATATGCAGCGAGCGCTTAAGGTAAGGTATCGAGTCAAACTTTCTGGATTTTAAGGCAAACTTTAAAAGGCATAGAATTTGACCTTGCAAGTAGGAAAGTTTTATCTTCACAGGGAAGTACGTTCCAGCTGTCCGCTGCCAGAGAGCCGAAAGGCGGTGGCGTTTGAATGCCTCCGCGGCACTGGGGGTACAAGAGCTGGAGAGAGAAGCCTTACACAATTTTTGCTTTGCTAGCCAAAGCGTAGTTGCGATGCTCTGTGCCGAGCAGGTAAACGCGGGTGCGTTGTAGGGTCCGTCTAGGCGTAAGGCAGCTGCCCAGGTCGCAGCGTTTGCTTCTCTTGCTGAAAAGTTTTGTGTCTGTGTGGGAGAGAGAGTGTTGGCTCTAGTTCTTAAGTGTGAAAAGTTAAATACAAAGAACAGAATGAGCATGTGAGGCCTTTCTGCTTTAATCTAGATTGTTTGCCAAGAGGATTGAAGACTTACAAAATGAAAGCATTCAAACGGATACCTTTGAACAACTGATTTTGCGTGTAGTTGTAATCTGAGTAAATTAATTAGCGGCGCCTTCTTATGCAACTGTTATGTTTGTCATCATAGCTCTCCCGATCGCAAGGCATTGCATAGGTTTGTGCAGGTCGGCAGTACCAGCTCGATTCAGAGTGCAGGAGATGCAATTACACCTCAGATGGGCTCAGGAAAAAGATTAAAAAAAAAATTCCACAGTCGTATTTACTATCGATAGCGACTTTATGGGAGCTAATCTACTTGAAAATGTTGTAGGCTGCCCCCGGTTCCATGTCAGATCCCAAATGGGCAACGTGTAGAGCTTCACAGCGTTTGTCAGGCAGTGTCAAGGTTGCTTTAAATCTGTAACGTGAAAACAAAGCAAAGTCGACTGAAAGAGCTCGCTGAAGTCTGTTTAGCCCATAAGCAAATTCCGTGCTGAAATATTTCCAGGAGTGGCAATAACCCCTCCAAAAGAGGAGGCGATGGAAATGCAGATAGTAAAAGTGTAGCTGCATTAACTGCCTCTAGATCATGTCCCTGAAGACGTCCATCAAAGCGTTAGTCCTGAAGAGGTTCCCTGTTTTGCCTGCTGTGGCCTGTTCCAGCATCACAGCGTTTCCTTCTCGTTCCATGCTTTGGTGATAAAACTTGTATGAGCGTTGGCTCCAGGTTCTCGGGGAAGAAACACATAACCCTGGGAGGATAGACTTGGTTGGGCTTTGGCTGTGAAATACCTGCTCGTCTGGGTGTGCAGGCTGGCTCTTGGGAGAGGGGAACTCTCCAGCGTTTCCTATTGATCGCGGTGGGTTTACTTGCTCCAACTTTGGAGAAAGCAGCGCGTGTTTCGCGAAAGCTGTTAACTGCTTTGTACAGGAAAGGGGCTTTGACAAGGATCAATTTTTATTGCACGGCAAAGACTTGCATTTTCCAAATGCTTAAGGATATAGCCCACAGCATTAAGCGTCTTTGCTTGGATTTGAACAGTGTTACGTTGTTTATGTGCAAGAACCACAAAGGTTATTTTAAATCATTGTGGGGCTTATTGCATGTTTGTGCTCTGGCACCAAAAATTCAAGGTGAAATATATTTGTGTTGAGTTTCTTATCAACAAAGGGCCATTATTTGTAGACTGTAAGTGAAACAAGACGTGAACGCTGGAGGAAGATGTAATGTCAGCTTTTAGCGTTTCAGGTTATTAAGTGTGTAAGGTTATTAAGTTTTTTGTTGTTGTTGGTTTGGTTTGGTGGCAGTTTTTTATTTAATGACTGCTTTCTAGGGAATACAGATTGGAACTGGCACAAAGCTGACCGGGGGTAAAGTAATAGAGCAGGCAGGCTGCAAAGAAAAATGACAAATAATTATCATGATTAATACAGGAAAGTTCAGTAAAAAAATGGACACCAGAGTATTTGCATGGTGCGGTGAAAGACAACTGTGATATATAAATAGACAAGGATATAAATATTGAATTTCACCTTGTATTTTAAACTTTAATGGACTCGTCTAAATATCAAAACCTGTAGTGTTCTGTGGGCCACTGCGGAGTTGACATCTGCGGTAGTATCAAAAGAGGGAAAGGAAAAAGAAAAAAAAAAAAGCCACCACACCAGGACATCTCCCAAACTGTAGCCTGGAAAACTGGGAGGACTTCTCCAGGCAGTCCTCTAGCACTCCCAGCTAATTATAGTCCTTTACACCGAGCCGCTCTTGAGATAAGTGCAACTGTTTTCTCCCCTAGCACCGGTGAGTTACACTCCAGGGCTTAAATAAACATCCCCCAGCGCATCAGCGCAGGAGGCAGAGCGAGCAGCACCAAAGGCTGCCTGCAGACCATTGTGTAAACACTGGGTGTCTTTTCTTCCCAAACAATGCAAGAGCCCGTCAGCACGCCGCACAGAAGGAAGCTGCTTGGAAATAGTAGCTAAAAAAGTATCGTTATAACCTGGCAGCGCCGGGGTAGCAGGAGGAATAAAGGAGCGTTTCTGTAACAGAAGCCCAATGGCTAAAGTTATTAATATTCCCAGAAAGAAGAAGGTATTAGAAATTCAGGTGAGGAAAGAATAAGCACTTTCTTTCCCTCAAAAAAAAAAAAAAATCAATACAGAAATCAAAACCGATTATTAATGTCATTTGATTCCCGTTCTTTAGACGTTTCTCCCGGCTACAGATACTGAGCTGTCAGGATAATTTGCATGTACTGTATCTGATATCTTTTATTTGCAAACACTCTAAAGCGCCATAAAACGCCGCTTGTTGGAGTCTAACTCAATCCGAGAACTAGTATTTTCATCTGTAAATTAAAGCAATTACGCAGGAGATATTATATTATGTGTACTGTGGTCTCCAGATAGTCATCAATCACCCTCAATCGAGCTGTCAGTGTGGGCAGATTCGTTTCTGGGAGGCAGTCTTCCAGCTGGGGAGAAGAAGAGAACATCATCATTAATTAGAGTGTGACCCTGGGGCTATTCACATGTCTGAACCCAGGAATCTCTCTGAGCAAGTCTGCACACCACGGAGCAGCGTTCAAACTGCACCGAGCAGCCGAGCTTCAGCCTCGGAGCTGACTCCTCCGCTTCCTCTTCTTGCCTGCCCGCCCTGCCGTCGGGGGAGGGGGGGATGCTGGGGCTGCCGGCCGGCGGA
>NW_010228429.1:0-228 GCF_000690775.1 Eurypyga helias
TAAACCCATTGTACACGCAGCTCCTCGGCACCTTTTAATGCTCTCCTGCCTCATTATTTACTTTCACGTAAAGCGATCAGAAAAGGAGATCAAATTGGAAGAACAAACCTACCTGACTCTCTTCTCCACCCCACCTTCACCCCCCCTCCCCCCCAGCAGCAACAGCAGCGAGAAAATAAATGTTTCACCCCTTTAAACAAATTCAGACGTGCGCAACAAACCAGATTT
>NW_010228429.1:298-602 GCF_000690775.1 Eurypyga helias
AAGCGGGAGAAATTGCACAGGGCGATTTAGATGGGTTAGGTTGTTGATGCTTGTTCTTAAAAAAATAAATTAAAAAGCGGGAAAAAAAAAAGCCACCAACAAGAAAGGGAAACGCATTTTCCAAACCGGATGGTTAAAAACAAAAATGCAATTAACGAAGGGGAGGGAGTTGAGGAGAGGGGGGAAATCCACCTTCTATGGTGATGCAAATATGACTCCAAAATAACAATGAATTAAAAACAAACCCCCAGAAAGAGCTGAATACCAGATGAATCTTCATTTGTGTTCCACCAGCTGATGGGCT
>NW_010228430.1:0-19466 GCF_000690775.1 Eurypyga helias
CCTGGCTGAACCCAGCACACTGACCTGCACCACAAGCATGATTAACTAACTCAATGCTGGGAGTGGCTCTTCAAGATCAGAGAAGAGGCACAATAATAAGGTGATATCTATTGAAGTTTATGATGCATTTACTGAATAAAAGGATGACTGGAACATTTCCAGTCTTCCTTCAGTGCACTGGCCTCAGATTTACACTCCCTGAGAAAACAGACTGGGAAGAGCCAAGTGTATTGCAAGGCATCTCAAAATGAAATAAAAAGTATGCTATAATAGGAGGGAATATTTACATGCTTTGGGTTTGAGATGTGTCAAAATAGTCAAAGTAGTGGACAGAATTGTATCAAGGGTTGTGTTCTTATGTCTGTTCCCTAAATTACTGTCAGCAGTTTTGGTCAAATAGTGCAGGTATTTTTCCAGTAAGTACAGCTGATCTTCAGGGTCTGCAGCCCATACTTTATAGCCGGTAGCCTCCACGAACTTCCTGGTTAGACAGACCTAAAATGTCAACTATCATTAAAAGGTACGTTATTTTTATTACAGAATGATGGAAGTGAACTCTCATGGAAGTTTCAGTGGGATATACTTCAAATAAAACAGTTTACAAAAGTAAGATAAAATTTCCAAAATTTTCAGACCGTTCATCTAATAAGCTCCATACGTATGTCAAAATATGATGAGAAGGTTGGCTGAGGACCATATGGCAAAGCACTCTACTATGTTTAGTTGCATCACACAATGCTAGTTCAAAGAATTAATCGTAACAGCCGCTGTGTTTGATCCAGAGCTGGTAGCCAAAAGGAAGATTTGCTTAGCTATACTCTTAAGCTAAAGTCTCACCATATTTAAATTGTTTAAATGATTTAAATTCAGAAAGCATTGATTCTGCTGGGGTCAGAATTATGTCTTTGTTCATGAGGATTTATTATTGGTGTTTCCTTGATTGATGATGGGTGCCTGCACCAACTGAACCATCACAGCTAGAGTAGTTATTTCTGCATTTAAACAGGTTAACAATTCCAGTGTACTATACAATATTGTGCAACAAATTAATAAAATTTGGCTTTTCTGGTAACCACTGAATTCAAGGAAGTCAAGGAATTACAGATATTTTTATTACTTTTGGCTTCTCAGTAGACATTTACTTCAAATTCATATAAGGTACATTAATGGGTAGGGGGTTCTCTATCTATGGGCAGTGATTCATTAACCTCACAAGTAATCACTGCAATATTCAGAGCTGAGTAAATGCAGGGCAACACAGCATAGCTATAATTCACTGACTCCATCGCTCTGCTTGGGTCAGCCTGGATCAGCTTTAAAGGCTACCCTGAACTGGCCACTCATGTTTTGAGAATTATTTGTTTTCTGGTAATGTCAGAGATCAGTGTGGACTGAAACCCCATTATGGCAGGCACTGTGCCTCCTTTCCTTTAATAACTGATGTCTGTAGCAGTGCTTCCAGACTTCAAAGGCAAGATCATCTAACTCTTCTTGTAAAATAGGCCAAAGTCTACTCAGAGAGTGCAAAAACATGTGTAAAATTGGATAGAATCTGACAAGGTCTTCAGATGTACTGTAGGTAGTGTAAGAACTCTGCAAACATGCAATACGTGACTGAAGCTGGAGCCTGTAAAATTGTTGCGGTGTTGCCAGCATAACATTCTCCTACAGAGTTGGAAACACACAAGAAATTTAAACATTATAGAACAAAGCTAGGATAAAACGAACCACACAATTTAGGATTTTATGCACTTTATGGTGAATTGTATTTTTAGGATCAATCCAGCCAATAAATTTCCAAGATTATACAATGAAAGGGTTCCTACCTAATTCGAGTACTTAATTAACCTGTGGCCAAACACCCCCCACCAACTCACTTGCTCCCCTATCCCGTGGAATGGGGAGAAAATAGAAGGAAGGTGAGAAGACTCATGGACTGAGATAATGACAGTTTAACAAGCAAAACAAAAGGTGCATGTGCAAGCAAAGCAAAATAAGGAATTCATTCACTACTTCCCATCAGCAGGCAGATGTCCAGCCTCTTCCTGGGAAGCAGGGCCTCTGCACATGCAATGGTTACTTGGGAAGACAAGCACTGTAACTCTGAACATCCCCCCTTCCTCCTTCTTTCCCCCAGCTTTTATTGCTGAGCACAAGGTAACTTCTTGCCCTTTCCCAGATGACTCAATGGGATAGGGAAGGGGGGAGAAAGCCTTGATGCTGTGCAACACTATTTAGCAAGAGCTAAAACACCAGTGTATCACCAACGCTGTTTCAACCACAAATCCAGTGTACAGAACCAGACAGGCTGCTGTGATGAAAATGAACTCCATCCGAGGCAGACCCAGTACAGCCAAACCAAAGAGACGTTAGGATTTGTCTGAGTGGCAGGATAGTAAATACATAATAACAACTAATTCAGATATAACTGGTAGTTGATGAATTGTGGAAGGAAGTCACCAACTACCAGTAAATAGGGACTTAATTTAGGATTTCATTGTCCAACAAACCACATGTTTCAAGAGTTTCCATGACGTCAGAAGAAGGGAAGGAAGGAAAAAGTGAAGTGTTTCATGAAGGTGAAGGATCTCATCATCATGCAGTAATACAGAACGGGCAGCTACACCCATTCTGTGGGGAGAAAACAAGGGGGCTGTAATGCAAGAAGGGTAATCAGAAGTCTAATAAACATTTTCTTGAAACATTGCAATATGAATAATACATGCAAAGTCTTCCTTCTGATGAAGTCGTCAGCAGATCAGTGAAGTTTTTTCAAAGTTCTTCCAGTTTTGAGCAGTTTCCACAGATCTAGGGACACTCCCTGCTTTTTGCACTGTTTTATGAGAGAAAGTGATGATTTTCTTTACATTAGCATTCCCCGCAGACTCAACCACAAGTGAGCTCACTCACCCACTTCTGCAAATGGAAGTGGGTTTTCAAGCCTGGCATTTTACGCAAAAAACTTTTTGAACCCTCCTTTGGCCTGGAATCCATCCAAGTGTCACAGAGGACAAAACATTTTCCATCAAAAAAAAGGCAAAAAATCATCTTTGCTTTGACGCTCTGTACCTCAGATAATTCTGTTCAAGAACGTGGCTTACCCTGCTGTCAGTGCAGATAATGTTTGGTCACTGGTTTGGATTTCTTGCTATGCACAAGAAGTTTTCTCATTATTTTTTGTAAACTCTACCAAGAATTAATCTGGCAGGGTGCTGACCATTCTGGCCTGATCCAGAAAAACACTTAAGCCTGTCTTTAAGCACCAGAGTAGTTCTAACCAGATTGAGCTCATAATACTATTGTTTTACAGGATGGTGAAATATCTGTTTACTCATTAAAGTCTGAATATTAAGATTCAAGATTGCTCATTATATCCATTACAGATGTTTTCTCCTCATAAATGACAATCAAAATTTCATTTGTTTGATGTTTATATCTTTGTTCAGTTCTCTACTCTACTGGATAACTCACATTGAAAAATTCCAGGCTCTTCTTGAACAGTTTATTGTTCTTTTCTGTTTCTTCATTATTATTAATGGGAAATTCTAAACTTCGCAGATAAGATTTATATAGTCTTTCAAATGGGTCAGAACAAGTTGCAATTTATGGCTTTATTAAAAAAAAAAAACCAAAAAAAAAACCAAAAAAACTTCAATTGCTTTAAAAAGTATAAAATTGCCAAAACCTCTGAGACTGATGCACCACAAAGGAATCCGTCTCACAAACATTTATGTGCCCAATTAATTGTAAGCACATGAGTAGCACACCACATTGTATACTTTCATTAATGACCTAGATAATAGGAGACAGAACATGACTATTACAATTTCAGATAGCACCATGAGAGGAGAATTAACAATGTCATGCTGGAAAAAAAAAAGTTAGTTTTTGTATTTGCTACATAGTAATTGATGTACTTCCGTTTTTCTGATTTCACTTTTAAATGAAATATAATTAAATCGGGAACCATTTTCAACACTAAAAACCTTAGATTTAATATTTTTCGAGATCTCAGCACTGCTTTTAGCACCAATTTACGAATCTGAAAAACCTTGCCCAGCTCTAATCTTCAATGACTATCACTTCTTGCAGCAAAACACAGTTACCTCTACATCCTTATTCTCTCCCAGGATCAAAGCCTGTAGGGTCTTGACAGATATAAGAGATGATAGCTGTAAAGTCTTTCTGCCTTTAGCAAGAGTTTTCTGTTTCTCTGAATGCAGGATTACTGATATTGATTCATAAATTCTCATCTAGAAATTAAATTGCAGTGTCTTACCAGAAGGCCACTTTCAAGTTCAAGTACCATGTCATGAAGTCATCTCACCTCTTGAGACTTCAGGGCTAGAACATCCCGAGTAACCCCCTCCAGTATGACTTTTCATAAGACTCTGCTCAAGGTTTTTCTAAAGCTTTCTGCTGTGCCTTTTTGAAAAGCTGAGTGTTTGCACTTGAGTAGAACTACAATAATTTTTAATAAGCTTAGCATCTAAAAGTGTGTTGTATAGTTTATAGTTCTAAAAGCTTACTACATTTATTAGCTTAAAGAGTTCAGATGGGAGAGAGTGAAAAAGATGGAGCCACACTCTCCTCAGTGTTACCCACTGACAGGATGAGAAGCATTCAAACACAAGAAATTCCATTTAAAACAAGAAAAAACTTTTTTTTTTTTTTTGTTACTGTGAAGGTGATCAAACTTGGAACAGGTTCCAGGTTGCCCAGAAAACTTGCAGAGTCTCCATTGTTGGAGATGTTCAAAACCCAATTGGAAACAAAGCCCTGTGCAAGTGGATCTAACTGACCCTGCTTTGAGCAGGTAAGTTGGACTAAGCAATTTCCAGAGATGTCTGCCAACCTCAGCCATACTGTGAGTTCATGACTCTATGAAACCTGGCACTTCATGGCCAATGTTGAAGTACCCAGCTAGGATGTGGACAACGGTCTTCCAAAAACTACAGCAGTGGAACATTTGGTTATCTTACAAATTCAAGCTGTTCTAACAAGAAAGATGGATAGGAAATCTAACAGCACGGAACAAAGAGCACTCTGCTGGGATATTAGATGCTGACCCTAGGATTGTTCATATGTTTATGTCAGACAGTCACTGGATAATATAAAACCAGTTTCTTATTCCTTAGCAGTGAAAACTGAGCAAACTGCAAAGTCAGGCTTCCTCATGCTTCCTCTCCTTCCAGCCACAGTAACTTCCTCATTCATAGGTGCACAGTGTTCTAGATTCATCAACATAGAGAAGGTATGAACCATCTTATTTCTTCCCTCTCTCTTCACCAGACAGCTTGGTGGCTGGCATACTTTTCTTAGACTATGAAGTAACTTTCCAGTCTTTCAATCCTATTTGTTAGGAAAACACCTTAACTGGGGAACTGGGAAACTTCTATACAAAAGATGTTGCTCCATTGGTTGATGCACAGGGGCTTAAGATATTAAAATCTAAGTGAGTGATGACTAAGTCTTAATTCAACCCTGATCAGATGTTTAATATCATAGCAGGGTGCTCTTGAGCTTTGTTCTGAATGATGAGCATAAAAGCTTATAAACCAGTTAAGTCCTAGGGGTTTTTTTTACATTACTCTTTACTAAATTTATATAATACAGCAAAGAATCTAAGAGTTCAAGCACCAGTTATAAGTAAATGATACAGGAAATATGTGTATCTACAATTATAATTTCTGTCCTGTAAAGATAATCTTTGTTAGGGAACAGTGAAAACAAACATAGAATCAAAACCACAAAAAATTGGGAAAGAATGGGCAGAGAGGAAAAGATAACAAGTAAGATTAATGTAATCTGCAGTACATTAGTCTGCTATCTGATACTCAACCTGAGAGTGTGTTCTGTAACACTGAGCAACCACTCGGCTGATCTGATTGGAATAAATGGGTCAGTCAGGCACTTTGTGACAACCAAAAAGTGCAGCCATAGCTAGTCTTTTACACATTCAACTTATTTACACAGAGCAGGTCGTCTTCTGTACAAAACTTCCCACTTCAGGTAGAAAATGTTAACACCGCATCATAAGACAGTACTTAATGATAAAAAAAGGGTATTATTTTTGCATTGTACACTTAATATTGCAAACAGGAAAGTAAAATAAAAAGACTAATCAATTTCCCAATTTCCACTTTGTAAGTATCACTGACCTTGTAGCATAACATTTTACAGAAAATATTTCTCTTTTTCAGTGGGTAACTTTTCCTTTCTCAAGAGTATTTGTCAAAATGTGTCTGGCTAAAGTCACAAGACCAAGAATATCAGTTTTCAAAAGTGCTGTGCTGTACAGGCCTGCCAGCTTATTTGGAAACAACTCAAGAATCTCTAATATGGCACTGTGTAACAATGACAAAAAACTTAACACAAAAGTGCTATGTCACCTTTGGAAACAGGACTCAAACTCACTCGGCTGGTACCACTAGAGCCTCTAGTGGATTGCTTTTACACTGCAAAACCGTAGAGCAGATAACACATTCTGTGACCTGTTATTTTATTAACTGCAAAAAGACTGAAATGTCACAGTTCCCAATATAACTGCCTCAGTCTAAAGAGCAGTGTCATGACGTGCCCTCCTGTGGACCTCAAATATTTTTCTCTGTATGCAAGACTCTTCACCACTTCCTCAGAAGTAACTTATGCTCAGGTTTTGAGAGAAGACTATGACTTTGTCTAGAAACTGGAAGAGCTTTGATAACAAAAATACCCATCCTTACTATAAATATAAGGAGCTGGATCATGTGCACACATAAGCTGCTCTTTAGATGAAGCAGGATTTACTGTCTAGCATGGAGATGCTGCTTGAATAAAGCACTTTTTTCATCTACACTCTACGTCTCACCTGCCAGCCTAACGTAGAAGTCACAGATACTGTAAAGCATCTCAAATAGCTCTGTATACATCTGCAGGCAACTGAATGGAGCCCAAGGAATGGGATTCAGATTCAGACATCTGAACTGAAATGTATACCATATAAAGTATCCACAAGTGAGCTAGATGTCTAAGCTCCTACGATAGCCAGTGGAGATCTACTCCATACAATCACTGCACTCTAGAGTAGTCTCACAGTAGACACCTAGGTCTGTTGCTTATGTACAAGGCTCCATGTGCGATTCCTAGGGTATTCCACCTTGCTCCAGCCACCTCATCAGAATGCCAAGGAGCTCCCACAGACACTGCCACATCTGCCAGTCAGCAGCAGTGATCTCAAATGCCCACAGCCATCTCTAGAGGCAGCAGACACTGAAGTGCTGGCAGGTGAATCAAGCCCATATACTTTGCTTACTTACTTAGGTCACAGATACCTACACTGTACACATCTCAGTTGAGATGCCTGCATCTCAGTCTGAATCTGAAACCCAAGAGGAATTTTGACTTGGCACCCAATATTAGGCATACTGCAAGGAAAGTATTTTCCAAGAGAGCACATAAACCACTGCTCTGCTACAAAACCATAAAGTCAGGGGTAAAATCCACAGATTTTTACTATATACCTAGAATTAAATACTTAGGAGTATTAATACTTGCAATATCCAGCACTGCACATCTAAGCACTTTGGTCCTTCAGTATATTAAGTGATGACATCAAATGACCTAATTTGTGAGAATCTGCAAGCATAGGACCCAAAAATAACCCTTCTGCATTCTTCTGAATAAAAAAGATTTTACAATAAAGTACATACATTGGCAGGAGTAGATGATTTTGATGAAATACATCAGAATTTATAAGCAAGAATATTGACATGAT
The DNA here is from genome assembly GCF_000690775.1 of Eurypyga helias. Taxonomy (NCBI): domain Eukaryota; kingdom Metazoa; phylum Chordata; class Aves; order Eurypygiformes; family Eurypygidae; genus Eurypyga; species Eurypyga helias. Next base: position 7,757 of record NW_010228430.1, read on the forward strand.
GATTGCACGGTGCCATTACTATAAGGTACAATTACATGCAAAAGGGGTGTTGTACTTCTTTGTCATTACATTGAAGTGACACATTTTCTCTTATACTGATTTAACATCTGTTTAACGCTTGCTTATAATTCATCACATTATCCCTGAAAATGCATGGCCATATTTGGAAGTATTAAATTTATTCTTCAAAGTTGCTTTCACATTTCAAGAAAAGATTTCCTCTTACTTACTGTGCATTAGCATAATTAATCTCAATAAGAAGAAAATTGGGATTCTTCTTCATGTCAGTGGCTGGCCACACTTTTAATTTTCAAAGCAGAAAAGTTCTAATTAAGAAACAACTGTGCACTTATAAATTACAGACAAAAGCTAGGAGGAAACTGAAAAGACAGCCTACGGGTTGTTTTGGGGTTTTTTTTCTTTGATTTCTTTGAGGATTTTTCATTTTAGAAGTTCATCACTTAATCTTTTTTTCATCATACATACTTTAAACAAAATCACCATAATTTTCAACAGTCTATTTATTGTGCTACACATCACAATTAGTAATTGAGAAAAATTAACAGTTTCTCTAGAACACATTATCAAAGAACACGTGTAACTCTTATTTACCAGAAGGATTTTTTCTCCCACAAAATCCACTGATGCACATCCAAGAAACCCCTGGATAGAGCCTGCTGAAGATCTTTTGCACTTCATGTATAAGACTACTCAATTCAAATAATGTGTGCAATGCTGAACCTAAAAGGCAGTAATGCCAGAAACAACAACTGCACTGTATCAAGCTCAGGAAAAAGTAATGGGACTAGAAAGGGAGATTTTCCAAAAATCAGAGTTTTTATTTCATCTGTAATATTGTTGATAAATGGAAATGCTACCATGCAAAATCTCAGCACTTTTTTGGCTGGAAAGGCACTCGTGCTAATATAATGAGTCTGGATTACAGAGGTTTGCCAAGCTTAGATCATGTACAGATTAATAACGATGTCTTTTAATGTCTTAATGATCTCTTAATGAAATACATTTATAATGTTACGATTTGGTGAGGACTCACTACACATTCTTCACATCAGAACATGATGTTCAAAGCTAGGTTCTTAATAATAATTAACACACATACTGTGCTTTTTCTCTTCAAAGTGCTCTAGGAACATTAGTAATTTGTTAAAAACCTGTGCGCTGTGCGTATGCTATCTGTTTAGGCTCTAAGAGGCCCAGACAATCAAACTGGAGCTAGCCAGGAAAGTCCAAGCAGAAAATAGTAACTTCTTCTGTGTTCTGAAGAATTTTAGATCAAGGCAGCAAAGACATGTCACAAGATAAATTAAATGCAGGTGGCGGCCACTTCATACAAATACTATTAGACAAATAATATAAACATAGACTACACTTAAAAAAAAAATTATCCAAAATATTAAAGCTTAATTAAGTTTTTTTTCTCAAAAGAAGTGAAAGAAAGGCAACCTCTGAAACCGAAGACTCCCCCAAGACACCTGAAACCTCTTACTTTGCTAATTTCTGTTATCGGTATCCAAAGTGAAGATTTTAGCATAAGCAATGAGAGGCTTTCAGTGCTGATTCAAAACTTGCTAATCCTCAGTATCTGCGAGCTGTAACAAAACCCTATATAAATCATATCCATTTGCTCCTGTGGCTGACACCAGGCAGCACAGGGGTTAACTGCACAAATAAGAGATTGCAGCTGGGTAATTTTCTAGGTCTCATCATCTGCCAGACAAGTACAGATAGGAAAAGAAATCAGAGATCAGTTGTAGCCAAGCAAGACTTGGCTTTAGTACCCAGAAAACATGGTAGCTTGTGAAGAGAGGCTTTCCATCTCGGATTCACAATAGTATGGCCCCCAAACCAGAGAAATTCCCTTCAGTGTTAGAATAAAAGAATGCTTTCACAGCACTGTACTGTTTTGGATGGAAGAATTAACAAATTCATGATAACATGGATTCGGAGACTTTGTTCTATATCTGGAAATATTACAGAATTCTGATTTTTACAAAAATACATCTTTGAAAACTCATGCAAGAAGGTAGCTGTATACAAAAATCTGGGCTTTGTAGACGGGCCAGATTTGAAGGTTGTTTCAATACCTAGTGCAACCAATGTGCTTGTTTTCTAAGTAGAGACAAGAGCAATTCCTACATTCACAGCGATATTGTGAAGATAAACATATAAAAGATTCATCAGTAATAGGGTTATATGCTTAAAATAAATCTGTAGCTAGATTTAGTCAGTTGAAGTGGTGAAAGATCTGGTTGTCAACTCATGATCTCAGTTTAAGGAGAAAAAAAACCCCTAGATGTTTATATTTAGTTGAATTTTAATTCAAAATTCAGTAAAAAAAAAGTGTTAACTTTAATCACTTCTAATTTACTTTGCCATTTTTCAGCAATGTAAGTTTTAAAATAAACAGGAGATACTGCAAGCTAATTAATATGAAGCCCACTGAAAAAAAGTCTAATATTAAACCCAATATGATTTAGCAAAACCTACATCTTTTTTCTATTTTATTTGAGAAAGAAAAAAGATATATTCAAATAATAAAGAACTGGTTATAACAAAGGAAACACCTTTAGCAAAGGGCAGAAGCTGAAAGTCTGATTATTTACACATTGCACTTACTTGGACTGCTTCCAGCCGCATACTGGAATTTCACTTTATCTTATGTTAATTTTTTGGCAAATGGCAGCGTGATGCTTGTGAGGTCTTCAGAAATACGACCTAGAAAAAGCTGATGGCAAATTCTTGAACACACTTGTTCTGTATAAATTATACAGACGGCACAAGAGAAATACAGGGAAGGGGAGGAGGTTTAAAAATGCAAAGCGAGGCTACAGGATCTTAAGCTGCTGACTTCTTAGTCTGAAGAAAGAAGTGACCAATTTCCATTCTTTTGCATGGAAGCTGCAGCGCGGCCAAGTTTCACTGAGCAAGCCTTGCCTGACTGTAGTCACCTCCCTCCTGCCTGCTGAAGAATCAGTCTACCCAGTAAGGCAAGCAATTCCAACAGACCTCTGAAATCTAAGGCAGGAAATTCCTTTCAGCACAGCTTTCAGCAATGAAACGGACTGTCAAAACATCTTCCCAGAGGATTACAGGGCTCCTGCCCAGGAATTAGCAGAGAAAGTTCAGCACTTAGATTAGTACAATGCCTCCAGCTCCACTTCAGGCTTAACAAGGGCAGCTTTAACATCCATTTATGCTAGTTAACACTTTCAAACTCAGTGCAAGAATGTCACTTTTGTATATAGGCTATTAAGAACTTCTAAAAATACATCAAATATTAGAAAATGCTTCTTCTTGTCTAAAGCACAATCTAGTGCATGTCCTTCCCAGCTTCTAAATGGAATCATTCTCTTAATTAAACATGCAGTCTTTTTTATTTCTGTCCCATTGTCCTGGTTTCAGCTGGGATAGAGTTAATTCTCTTCCTAGTAGCTGGTACAGTGCTGCATTTTGGGTTTAGGATGAGAGTAATGTGACAACACACTGATGTTTTACTTGTTGCTAAGCAGTGTTTACACTAAGTCAAGGACTTTTCAGCTTCTCATTCTGCCCTGCCAGCGAGTAGGCTGGGGGCACACAAGAAGGTGGGAGGAGACACGGCCAGGACAGCTGACCCAAACTGGTCAAAAGGACATTCCATATCATACAACCTCATACTCAGCATATAAACCAAGGGGAAAAGCTGACCAGGGAACCGCTGCTCAGGAACAGGCTGGGCATCATTGCTTGGTGGTCAGCAATTGTTTTTCTTTTGCATCACTTGTCTTTTCTTGGGTATAATTTCTCTCTCTTTTTGTTATTGTACTTCTCATTACAACTGGTGGTGGTGGTTGTTATTATTATTATTTATTATTTTATATTACTTTATTTCAATTATTAAACTCTTCTTATCTCAACCCATGAGTTTTCTCACTTTCACCCTTCTGATTCACTCCCCCATCCCACTGGAAGGGAAGTGAGCGAGCAGCTCGGTTGCTGGCTGGGTTAAACCACGACATCCATGTCTTACATAATTTTATTAAGGACCTTTTTATAGTCTTCCCAAAAATCCCAACCCAATGCATATGCAATCACATTCTGCATGTACAGGTGTCAGTGGGCAGGAGGAGGTAAGCATGTATGTGTCTTCAGCCCTCTTTCAGCCATAGTAACTTGGTGAACTTATTGGCCAATTTGGAAATGTTAATTCTAGAGGCTCTTTTAATTCAAGTAATAACACGGTGCCACTCACTGGAATTCACTCAATAATTCAATTCACACCTTATAAAGTACTGCACCAGTATCAGGGAAGGGAGAAAGAGGATTTGAAAAACGTTAAAACTATCTTTCATGTAACACTGACATACATTAAGTGAAAATTTTAAGACATCGCTAAATTAAAAGGCAGGGGTCACAGCATTAGATTGTATTTCTCCAAGAGAATACAGGTTTCGAACATGAAGAATATTGCATTATCAAAGATACACACACAAGATACATAGCTTTTTAGGGCACTTAATGTAGCTAAAATTGTACAAAAGCTGTTTTAATAAAGAACAATTTCATATATTTAAAATAGCTGAAGTAGAAAGAATTTTAATTTACTATCTGCTGAGGGACTAAAACCAAAACATTACCACAGCAGGTCTTTGCTGCATATTGACCTCAAGGGAAAAATATTTGGTTTCATCAATAACAAGAATGAAAAAGTGTAGAAAGGTGTTTGGAAAGTTCAACACTTTCTAGCGGTTTAAATTTCACTGTCTCCCTGTAACTCTACATATGGGTCTACCTATGATTGCTTACTGGGAGACCATGTATAGGTAATCATAAATAACAGTTCAGAATAAAATTCACAATTCTGCAAAGGCTAAGGAGAAAAGTGATTCATGGGGCTTAGGCAACAGTTAGGGCTAGAGCTGACTTTTTGCAACAGAGTAAATTCTATAGCTGAGCTGAAACCTGCACCCTCTGAAACACCAGAAAATCTCTGATGAAGACTCTTAGCCAAGCCCTGGTGTGATTTACGACCTACTTACAGTTCTCATGGTCAGTTTTAGATAGCAACAGGGGAAGGTAAGGGTGGGGAAAAAACCCCGAAATTACTTGACTAGTTCTCAAATGTACTTATAAATGGAATTTACTTTCATGAAATTCAATGTTTCATTTCATATTACAGTTTGCAGCTATTAAATATGAGGCAGTTGCTGTGTGAGTTGTTCCAGTACACACAGCTGCGTGAACAGTTAACTACAAATACATTTTACACTAGTGAGTACTTTCAAGAACCAAATGTCTCTTCAGGAAGTTTTACCAGCAACTTTTTTCCATGTATTTACGCAGTTTCAGCCGATTGTCTATGTTACTCTCCACATATATGAGCCTTTTTCTGACTCTGCTGCCTTAAAACAAATTTCCACTCATCTGTGGGGCAAGATTAACAAAGACATCTGTTCCTCAACAGGATCTGCTATCATGTAACTGTTGACATGTAAAGGGTATTTTATATTTTGATTGGACATTAATTGTGCTTTCTTTGGATTAATTATTTTAAACTGAACTATGAAAATAGCCTTAAATATATAGCTCACAGCAATTATTGTGTTATTTACATTACTAAACACGTACGCCGTGGATGCCCTCCACGGCCCTGGCCAGAAGAACCTATCTCCTGCAGATTTATTTGGCGCTTGCAGATACTATCAACTACTTCTCCAACCTGTTTGAATGCCGTAACTCTCGTTTATTGCCAGCAAAACTATTCCAGGCTTGTTTGTTTCAACACCGATATTTCTCAAGGCCCTCCTGGTACCTGACCATATAAAATGTTCATACTCGGGCCTTGTCAGAGAGGCCATGCCCCTGCAGTTAAATGAAATAGCACCAGGGACCCTTAACGAGACAAGGGGCCACAGTCTAGCCACATCTACACTTCCTAGTACTTGGCCCAAGTCTCCACTTGGATGCAGGTGGTACCTCCATGGCTCTTAGGCATAATTATTACATTCTGTAGGGTTTTTTTATTTATAAGTGCTTGAAAAATACAAGCCTGTGTTGCAGATCTCTACTATGATTTCTCCATTTCACGAAAACTAGGTTGTGTGTAGCACGAGAGTATGTGATGATTGAGAGCGCAGAGCTAGGACAGCTCTGGAAGACTAACTGAGGTGGAGAACACCACGTTTGGTGCAGTCTCGTCCATGCTGACAACTGAGCATGGTTTCTGGTGCAAGGCTGCACCCTGAACTGTGCCCAGGATTGTTCACGGGCCCAAACCGTGCCAGGAAACAGGTTAAGGGTTAAACAGTTTGGACAAGCAGTGGTCCAGTGCTGAAGGATACTACCCGGTCCTGTTTTATTTAGCAATAAAAATATAACCAGGGGAGTCATGAAAAACACTCAGGAAAGCATTACCCCAAGTTTTCATAACATAAATTCATTTTTTCCCTATCCCTAAGTTAAACTGGCCCTGCTTACTCCATTCAACCCTGATCTAAGAAAACATTTATACACTTTTTTCAAGGGCGCTGTTTGTATAAGCACAGTCTGTGCACGTTTAGAAGCTCTGGGACCATTGCTTCATGGTGAGCACTCACATGCTCAAAGCTTTGTGTTTGCTCTATTCTGACTTCATATACTTAGAAAAAGAAACACAAGAACAATACTGTACATATGATATATAAAAATATACAACCTCCAATTAACTTCCATATTCAAATGCTTGCAGTTAATTTTTTTAGCCTTATAATACAGGAATACATCCTAAAATATTATTGCTGCTATTTATGACACGAACGTACTCAAATGCATGCCACAAGGCCCACATGTGCCCACATGTAAGGGCATGTTGAGGCACTCAACTCTAGAAATAGTCCCTCTTGTTCCATAAAGATGAAGAATAATATAACCTTTCCCACCTTAATGTTTCCTTTTCTTACATTAACCACCTGTAAAACCAGCTTAGTCTTTGGAAGCACTTTAGTAATTTGCAATCTCTGTTTCAGTTGTTCTGGGAACTGTTGATGCAACTACTTTGGACATCACTTCTAACCCATCATTTTAAACTACATGCATTTTCAACTGCTCCATAATTTCAAAAAATTTAATTTGAAAACCACGAAGAGTTTATTTTACATACTTCTGAAAAATTCGCTTTAGACAAAATGAATATGCACACAATAGCTTGAGCAATCCATGAACAATGTAAGTATTTATATGATCCACATATATTTTTAAAATCTTAATTTTAAGAGATTGGTTATACAGAGGTAACCGATACCACTATATATTGAGATACTAAATTTTGAGGGAGTGAATAGTCCTATTAAAAATCCACTCAGGCTTCAAATGTTGTAATTTACTGTTTGCCCTCCCTGGGCAGTCAAATTTCTCCATTTAGCTAATGCAGTGTGTTTTCACAGAACAGAAAATAATTTTTTTTTTAAAGAAAACAAGATTGCATATAAATAAAAACTGTCATAGAAGCTGGACATAAAGCTGCAGAGAAACTAATTTTTTCTCCCATTGATTAAACAGGTAATTTAAAATATTAGCAACACTGCAGACATATGGACTTTTTCAAACAGAATTATAATCGTAACTCTACCTTTGGTGAACTGTCTCCAAAAATACTATGGTTTAGCAACATGAAGATCAATGTTTTAACTGTAAAAGAAGCACTGAATTCTTGTATCTTGACTATAGGCTACTTACACAGGCTGCTCTTAGGGCACCACCTTTCTCTCCATCACCTTTAATTTATTATATTTATTTCTGTGAATGCATCAAAGAGGAGCCACAAAGACCAGAAATGCCTATCTATTGTATTCAAAGCACCAGACAACAGAGAAACAAACAGCTGGAGAGTAAAGGCATTTATATGATTTAGTGAATATTAAAGACAACTGGGTTTTGTATCTACAGATAATGTGCTGAAAATAGTGAATCATTAGGTATGTCTTATCATTATGTATCTATGTATTCATATATATTGTCCCATGTTACTACTAAACGTATAAATCAAAGATAAATTTGGAATAATCTGTGATCTCCTGTAAATACATATACCAGATTGAAAGTCTCTTATTCCTACATCATACATAGACATTTGGCTTAAGAATTAGTTCATAAATTGGGGAACTGATGCTCTTGAGGGCATAAGGAGAGTTTTTTTCCCTTATGTGAGGATATAAGTAATAAAAATACGTATCTAAAAATCAGTTAGGGCAATGAAAGGAATAACTGCCTCATTTCACAGTTGAGTACATAATAGCTAGGGAAGTGATGACCTAAGATGATGGGCTATTAAGCAAAACATGTTGCCCTCAAAACACCCAATTCACCTGCTTTATTTACTTCTTACATCCTGCCACTAGATTATTGATTCTTTTGCATAGATGTCGGTTTGATTACCCTCCATTTTCATTACACCCAGATCAACTACAGACCTATAACCCATAAAGTTAGTGTATTATTCATGATAGTTAATTCACAAAGAACACCTACCAAAAGAACCCATTACCAATACCAAGGCAGAAACAAATCAAAAAATAGCTATCTTACGTTTTATTATTATTAAAGATATTGGTCCATAAAAGCAATGTTGAGCAATGCAAACGCACCACAGAACCCTGTTTGAACAAAACTCATGTGAGATGCTTTTAGACACCCCTCTGCGGTTCATGTCAAGTGAAAGAGTTGTTCATGCAGTCCCTTCCCTAAGGGAAAACCACTATGAAAATTCACGCTAATCAGCAATTTTAAGGTTCCACTTAAGCAACTAAAAGTCACTGAGAAGCTGCCCTCTAAAAAACAAATACCAAACCCCACATAAAACTATGTCTTATACTTCTTCTGTGAGGACAATAATCACCAATTTCCTCAGCTATTAAAATAAATTTAAGAAAATAAGCTCAGCCAATTTACAACATAGACACTGATCAACAGAATATTGGCATGATCATACTGGCAGTGAACACTGAAACCCTTTCCTCCTGCCTTCTGTCATCTGCCCTCATCACAACTAGCAACCAGATCACAAATTGCTGAGTAAAAGCCTAATGTTGATCCTCCGGCAGGGAGACAACGCCAGCAACCTTGCAATTTGCATGGAATCATTGTGATTTAGGTGGGTTTTTTTAACATTTTTAAGAATCTCACTGACAAAACACTAAAATTATTTCTTCAAGAGCAGAAATTCATATGCAGCTGCTGAGAAATTCTGATTCCTTTGAACATCCATTCAAAACAGATGAGGGCAAACCTGGTCTCGCGCTTCTACAAAGTGAAAGAAAGCATTTTTTGTGACTTCACTGCAGGAATTTACCAACTCCAATTCATATCAAATGTAAGACGTACAGTTCTACTTTAATATTCACCCATGAGCTTACTTGCTGCTGAAAACAGTTCAATAAAATGCTATACTCTGATCAACAGTACCTCAAGAACCTACCTGGCCCTTTGATATTTTAAATGCACATTAGATGCACTAAGTTCTGGAATAAGAAATAGCCTGCAGGAGTTGATGTGAATTTCAGAAAAAAACCCAACATTAGTTGCAAATAGGAACACGAAAACTGTATCAGATCAGGCCAACTATCCATTCTGCCTTTGATGGCACCCCACAGCAGGTGCCAAGGGAAGGGCATGCACACAGGGCCACTTCCTGGTACAACCTCCAGAAGACTGATGCCTTTAGGGCTTCCTGAGTCTTGAAGCAGCATCTTCTTGTTTCATAGTTCCTAATGGATTTCCTCTCCACAAATCTGCCTTACGTTTTTGCAAACCCGTGTAAACTTTTAGAATCTGTGACATACCCAAGGAGGTTTAAGATGACATTAAAATACTTTTTGTTCTGAAACTGCTGCCTATTAGCTTCATCTACTTCCCACAGGCTTTGCATTAGAAAAGACAATGAAGAATCACTGTCCGTCCATTCAACTCAGTTTCACACACCATTGTAGAGGCTTTTGTCATTACTTTTCCAACCTCCTCCTCCCATCAGCTTGTCTCCTTACTTCCATTTTATTTAGTGCTTTCTATATGGAAGAATTTCAGACTTGTGGAAACTTTGTCACATCTTTCCATACCTTTTGTACCCTTACTGTCCCCTTTCTGAGAGGTGGCAACTGCTAGAGCTGCAAACCCCATCCAGGCAGTGACAGTCACACAGACAGAGAATTTCTGAACGGTATTTCATTTTGACCACTGCTGAGCACAAAACACTGAGATTTCATAGAGCATCTGTTGTGAGTCCAAGGTCTCACCCATGAACAACAATCATAGAATCATGGAATAGAATCACAGAATGGTTTGGGTTGGAAGGGACCATAAAGACCATCTAGTTCCAACCCCCCTGCCATGGGCAGGGACACCTTCCACTAGACCAGGTTGCTGAAAGCCTCATCCAGCCTGGCCTTGAACAGTTCCAGGGATGGGGCATCCACAGCTTCTCTGGGCAACCTGTTCCAGTGTCTCACCACCCTCTCCGGGAAGAACTTTTTAATCATTTAAGAGCCTTTTATTCTATCTAAATACTCAGTTTTATCTGATGTGTCAACATGTGTCTAATTTTACTGCTCTATCACTAGGAATTCAGGGGTCCTTCTGCAACGATTATGTTAATAACTCTGTATGAACAACAAATTTTACAACTCCACTATCCACTCTCTTTTCCAGACTCCTTACAACTATATTGAGCAGTATTGAGCCTCACGCAAACTCCTGTACAACCCCACTTGTTATGTCAATCCATTGAAAAAGATGGTGATTTATTCCTACCTTTACATTCCCATCTGTTCTGGGTATCCATCCATCTGGAGGTCACTTGGCTCCTCCAAAGACTCCCAGAGAGTTCTGAGGCATGATGTCCCTCCATAAAAAAGCAGTGTTGATATTCTCCGGTGCATCGTACGCATTCCTGTTCCACTTGCTCTTCTCTTTGTTATTCTTCCCACTGATTTGACCAACATGCACATGGACCTTAGCGGATCCTCTTGCAGCCGTTCAGGTTTCGGCCCTCTAACACCATCTCTATCACGTGGCTACACAGCACGCTCAGCAGTCTAACTGAAACCCCCTTTAACTCCTGGATAAACACCATCCCATCTCGCAAATTTCCCATTATTATTTTCTTTTTACCTTCTACCACAACTTCAACTGGAAACAGCTCTTCCAACACATTTCTCAAATAAAGCAGCATTGCGGCCTAAGGTCCTCTTTGACAAACATGGATTTACTCTTTTCATTACAGCCTTATCTTCCCTCAGCTCCTTTCACACATTATTCAGGAGACCTGCAGGCTCCGAGGCAGGATCCTGGTGGGTTGGATTTACTGCGAATTTTTATGCCTTTTGCAAGTTGGTCTTCAAAATATTTTGGGTTTTTTGAGCCTGCTTTACCGTGGTGTTACACTCCAGGTGTCTGGGCAGAGTTTCCTCTGTTAGAAGTCACTTCAAATGCTCTGAGGGATGAGGCTCTGCTTCAGCCACTCATTTCTCTGACGTTTTTTAAGCATCGCAGCTTATTTTGCTTTATCAGAACTACTTTTTTGTTTATTTTTCCAGGATTCCCAAAGAAACTGTGAGGTCTGGGTAAGCCTGAATGCCCGAACCTGAAGGAAACCCCCGTGACTCAGGGAGCGTAGCTCTCGCTCCCGCCTTCCCGCGCGGGCGACGGAGGCCGGCCCTCGCTCGGCATCTCGCCCGGGGTG
>NW_010228431.1:0-230 GCF_000690775.1 Eurypyga helias
GGCAGCCCCAGCCCGCAGTCTCTGACCCCCCTCTAGTGGCTATAAAACATAACCAAGTTCATAACCCGTTGGCACAGCCGCCTCCTGCCAGCACAAGGCACTGGGACACAGGGGCAGAGGGTCAGCGGTCCCCACGCCCGGCGAAAGTAGGGTTCTGCACCAGGGGAGTGAGGCTCGTCCCAGCTCCCGACCCCACGCCACCCTCTGGCCCTGCTGCCGGGAGGATGCTG
>NW_010228431.1:419-3063 GCF_000690775.1 Eurypyga helias
TGGGACGTACCTGGGGGAGCAGCCGTACAGGGCTACCCGCAGGGCAAGGCCAGGAGCAACCGTGCCCCTGCTCGAGCCCAGAGGCACAGCATTCCCCAGGGACAGCGCTGAGGCCACTTCCAACCAGGTCAGGGCAAAGGAGCCAGGCAACGATTCCCGGTTTTAAGGCCCAGAGAAGCCACCACTCTCTGATCCTTAAAGGATGCGAGATGGAGACATAACCCTCCCATGGGTCGCCCTAGGACAACGCAGCGGAGAGGCAACAGCATCCCCCGACAGCTTCTCCCTCCAAGGACGCAACAGAGGGACCGAAGCCGGATTCAGAAGAGGGTTGAGGTAACCACAGGCGCAGCCGCACCAGCAGGATTGACAAGAGCATCCCTGCAGGGCCGGGTTCCCAAATCCCAAAGGCTCTGCTTGCTGCGGCAGGCGCACATCCACATACATCCTCCCAGCGAGGCCCGTCAGCTATGTACCCCTCCAGCATTCCTGAAGTTCACGTTCAGCCGGCACCGTGAACATTGAACTAGACACAAAATGATTGTTATAATAAGCGCTGTAAAACGTACTGACGCTTTTCAGCTTGGTTCCCAAGGAAAGTGGCTTATGCAATTACACTGTAGGCTTCTGTGTTCCAGCCGCTTTGGAACCTGTCAGCTAATTTTAACCCAATTTAGCGGAGAGACAGAAAACTCAGATAGTTTTAGTTTCACTGGGCTGTCAAGCTAAAGGACAGACACCTTCTTAGTGTCCTCCCTCGAGCAAAGGTGCAGCACGAGTTCAGCCTCGGAGTAGACACCAGAGACACCCCGTGACTTTAACAAGCAACCCAGTGCAGGAAAGGGGGGTTACACGAGTTCCCATCCCTCACCCAGCCTCAAGACAAACCTGTGGGAAAGCTGCCTTTCCTTCCTAGCCACCTGCATCCCTTCTGAAAACTAAAACAGGTGATGAAAGAAAAGACAATCCAGGCACATTTTGAATGGAAGAAATGTTGTACCAGCTACAGACAGTTGGCACCTGCCAAACCACTGACCTTGACAGATCAGGCCGGGTTTAGTATGCGCGGTACAGACAGGACTTTAATATAACAGTTTCGGCTATATATAGGAACAGATCCATTTTCATTCTTTAAAACAAAATGCAGGAAAAAAAAAGCCTTGGTGGAGCCAGGATGCTTGGGAACCAGCACTGAAATGCCGATGATGGAGAGCCACGAGGATCGAGCCCGGGAAACTGCTCCGGGGGTACGTGGTGTGAGACCGTGGTTAGTGGTCAGGTCTCAAAACACACTCTGCTTGGGATTGGCTGTGGCTGTCAAGATGAAATTAATCTTGCCTGGGCAGTCAAAGTTTGGATCGAGCCTCTAATGAAAAATGCATAGTGGCAAGCATTGGAAAATCCCTGACACTCAGCACCAGAGGGTACATTTAAATAATTCTATGAATATAGATCAATAAAACTAATGTACTTATAGCCGCTGTGTGAAGTATTCAAACTAGAATAAAAGTCATCTTGTATTACAAAGCCTTGTATTAATTCTTAGCACCTATTGTTTTACATATTCAATTAATCTTAGTCGGCAGATAGCAACTCACACATGATATTAAAAGCACGAGGCATGCAAACCTGCATTAGAGAGCGCAGACATCTTCATAACCAAGAGTGGGCTTGGAGGAAGGCTTCCCTACCAGAGCCCACTGCCCGCCTGCAGGCTGGGGGATAAGACACCACGTGGGCTGGGGACAGGAGAGGACAGCTACGGCCATGCCAGGACCTCCACGTCCCTGCGCCTGGTCTCCGGGAGAGCACGTATCTCTGAGGGCTTCCGCAGAGAGGGATCTCAACGCATCGAGAACAGGAATTGCAGGAAGAAGCACCTTCACAAGAGGTGGAGATGAAATGAAGACCTAGAGCGGGCATCCCTGGCCACTGGAAGAGCCAGTCCTGTGCCTGTGATTCACTTTTGTTACCAGCCAGATGAGCGGAGGAGGTGTGAGATAATCTGTAAGGTTGGACTAAGAGCCTTTCCAAGTCTTTGTCAGGCTGGTTTGCCAAAATCTCTCTATTGCCAGCGCCTCTCTCACTTAACTGTTCAATGAATAGCTTTTCCCTGCAGCTATTTTGGAGAGCTCCCCAGGGAATTTGGAACAGAAATCTGTTGGACCTAATAAAACATTACATTAGAGGACTAGACCATCAAACCAATTAGTCTAAAAGCTGTCAGCCCGGACCTGCCAGCCCTTGCATTTGCAAAACCACCTCCTACTTTGGGCCACTTTGCCTGGACCTGAGACCCCTCCACGCCACGCGGCTGTCGGCATCTGAGCGCCCCGCACTGCTGTGAGAGCAGACCAGCCTCAAAGCCGGGCAATCGAATTCAGCAACGTCTTTGGCAAGCTGGGCCAAGGAGACTGTGGGAAGAAGAGGCAAAGAGATCTTTAGTATCTCCCATAGAGCTATGGAAAGTTGGAGGTTTTGACTCCAGTCACGCTTTGGGTCCCTTTATCAACAGGTCTACTCCAACAAAACGTCTGTGCCCAATTTTTTTACCCCTGTGACTTGTCAGAGCATCATCTCTGGATGCACTGTCCAGCTCTTCAGAGGAGGATGCAGATGTTGAGCTGCCAGACAGAATCACAGA
>NW_010228432.1:0-5028 GCF_000690775.1 Eurypyga helias
TCCCTCTGGATAGCATCTCTTCCCTGTCGATCACACCACACAGCTTTGTGTCATCAGCAAACTTGCTGAGGGTGCACTCAATTCCGCCATCCATGTCACTAACGAAGATGTTAAACACTACCAGTCCCAACACCAACCCCTGAGGAATGCCACTCATTACTGGTCTCCATTTAGACACTGGGCCGTTGACCACCACTCTCTGAGGGCGACCATCCAGCCAGTTCCTTATCCACTGAGTGGTCCATCCATCAAATCCATGTTGATTCAGTTTAGAGACGATAGAGACAAGGATGTTGTGCAGGATGGTGTTCAAGGCTTTGTACAAGTCCAGGTAAATGACATTGGTTGCCCATCCTTTATCCACCAAGGTTGTGACCCCATCATAGAAGGCCACCATATTCAGCAGGCACGATCTGCCCTTGGTGAAGCCATGTTGGCTGTCACCAATCACCTCCTCATTTTCCATGGGCCTAAAAGCTGCTCTTGTTTTCTCACCAATACTCTAGCTGATGGTACAGGAAACACTTTTTTCGATATCACAAGATTTTCTAAATTAAATGTATTTCTGTTCCCTAAACAGATATGAGAACACTCTCTGGTTTACGTCTGTGAGTTGCGCCTTTGAAACCAAGTGCCCAGAAGGTAAGCACTCTGGCATTTCAGCATTGAAGACAAAGTGCCTTGCAGAGCCAGCCGTTCACTATAAAGAGAGCTTGAACCTATGGTTCTCTGACCTATATGCATTTATCTAACAAAAATGGTACACTAGAAGGAAGTCACACATATTCTTTCTCCTTTTCTAGGCCAGAACTGAGAGGTTCATTTGCGGCTATGGAGGAAATAAATTTTAAAAATCACAAAGCCTTGCACGCAAAGAGCCAGACCAATTGTGCATTCTGCTCCAGAACCATAGCAGGGAGGTACTAGAGGCTCAGTGGCCACTGCCACAGCCTGGCTAGCCACCTGCTTAAGCCAGGATATGACCTGCATGCTCACACAGGATCCAGCCTCAGAAGATTTAATCAACACCAATAACCTTCTCCCACGGTGACGCCAGAGCTGCCTAGTCACTCATCTCTGATTAAGAAACAGTGAATCACTTTTCTGACTCTTCCCCAGTGCTTTTGTCTGTAGAATAATTCAAATTAAATATTTATGAAGAGCTCTGCGTGGTCACAGAGTTATTATAGAGATCAAGCATATTGGAAAAAATGTACAACTTGGTGAGGCCACTCTGGTGCTGGAGTTGTGTAATGTCAGGCTGGCCTATTGAAAAAGGTGTAGATAGTCTTAAACAGCAAGTTGTTTTAATCCCCCATATCCAAGAGGATGGCCAGTAATTCATTTAGATGGTCATGGTACTCCCTGGCTACCCAAAAATTCAAAGATCAAGACATATGTTTTCTCACACAATTTGTAATAAATAACAGTTTTCTTATAAATCAAAGTTATATTTGATTTGACTCCCAAAAAGGCCACCCTGTGAGGTTGCTTTCACAACCAGGCTGATGATGCAGATCTCATGCCTGGGACTCCACATATTCACAGCAAGGCAACAGGTTGCCAAATGAGGCGACTAATAGCCACTTGCAAACTTCAAAAATTATAAGTGAATTTTTGCTTTGTTTCTTTGCAGCCCTCCTCTGTTTCTGAATTATAGACTGTATCTTCTAAGATATCTCAGAGTACAAAGGCTTTTTACACCTGTGAGGGACTGTACTCTTTGACAGAAGGGTGTAGTCTAATATAACTAGCATGACACCAGCTCTTTCTGCCATCATGTCTATTAGCTGCAACCTGGGCTTTCCCCTGGGGATTATTTGTGGGGAATGGCATTGTTTTCCTAGTAACTTTTTTATTATTTTAGTATAAACTACTGAGACTCATACTTCTTCTGAGGTATGAGAGCATTTAAGACCTTCAGAGAGCACAGTTAAGCTTTTTTTCAACTATTTTGAAGCTGTTCCCCCCAAAAAAATCCCTGGTGTCATTCTATTTCTTCTACCACACACTCTGGAGAAAAATTAAGAATAAAATGCAAGTTATGCTTTAAAAAGGAGTGGTTTTGCTATATGCACACTTCAAATTAATATCATATTTCAAAGCAGTACTCATATTTCACTGCTGTTTAATTTCACCTTGGTACGAGACTTTACTAGAACGAATCCAAACCCCTTCAACCTTTCCTGATGGACACAAAGTCAGTAATACTCAACAAGCATAAAGTTTCCCAATGAGCAGGAAATCAAAAAGGGGTGAATTGATCTCATTACACACACACAATAACTGATGCAGAATCGAGTCTCTTGCACCTAACACTTTTATCAAGTTATAGAACAAAATGAGGGATTTTTTTGTCAAAGCTGAATGCAATGAATGCAAATCACACATTTACATGACTTAGGAGGTGCACTTAGAGAATTAAATTTCCCTTAACTGCCCTTAAACCATGAGTCTGCGCCTCCATAGATACATGAGTGGAGTCATGAGATGCCGTGATCAACATGGGGAGCTTGTGTTATCGTAAATGTTCTTTGGGAGCCTTGTGGGACCACCTAAAAAGGCCTGCTATGTGGCCCACTGGGAAGGTTGTCTGCCCTGACTGTTAGGAGCAGTAAGATATTTGGTGCCACCATGTCCAACCAGTAACCACTTTTGTATGAAATTGATTTTATTTATGAAGCTCTGGGTTTGCCCTTGATCTGAAGGGACTGGTTCCTCTTCTCCCATGATGGAACACGAGGATAGCGAGAGGTATGGCTGTGGGTCCTCTCCAGCCATCAATTTTCCTTGCTGTTGCTGTGTCTTATATCTGTGCTTTATAACTGACACAGGGGCAAATGCTGCATTTCAGTATGTGCCCCTTATTAGCCAGATTACTCATGGTAGATTTGTTTGTGCTAAAGTGAAAGGAATTGCTGCGCCTCGGGTGTGGGGGTCAGCAGAAGAGCCTTATGTTGCAGTTGTCCACACGTGCCTACTTGGTACATGTGTGGAGTGAAGATGATGGAGTGGGAACAGGAAAGTTTGGCTGCCTGTCCTAAGAAAAAAGGTATAATGAAAAACTTCAGAATCCCTATATTGACATTTGTGTTCATTTTCATTAATATTAATAGAAGGAAAGGAAGGTGTATGGTTACCTTAATTAATATTAGTGGTAATAGAGGGCTAGGTGGATATCCTAGCTTCCCTATAAATATTAAATAGAGCATTTTTTAAGTCCCATGAAGACCCAAGGTAAAATGCAGGCAAGATGACCTGATACCACTGTCAAACAAATGTAAAGGGTAGTAACATTTTAGCTAGCTGAACATGTCTATTGCTTTCCAAGTATTACATCAATAAAATTCCCATTTGCCTGATGTAGAACATCCATTTCATCATGGACTGATGCCAGTTATGGGAAAGAACTGATCAATAATGTGATTCATGAATGTTAAAAAGTCATGCATAATTTACAGACAGTGTTTAATTCCAGCATGCTGGAAATGAGGCTGCTATGAGACAGTATAGCTATCATGTAATGCAGATGTTAGGAAAAACAAATCAAATTACTGCATTTGGTTAAGGTGTAGAAATTATTGTCCTGATCTTTTTAAAGCAATCAGGAGATATGGACACAGACAAAGATTTATGACTGTGATTATCTTTTTGCTTGCTGACGTAAATTAGCCTTCTGGGAAACCTAAGTTATTTCTCAATATGCTCTTAATGGTCTGAGTCAGAACTGCAGATGATCTCTTTCCTACAAGGGATTTATAGTAAAAACAGAGGTGACAGCTTCTGTTGCAAAGGACAATAGAAGTGGGAACAGAAATGTTTCATGGGTGTGAGCTCATCCTCCAGTATGTCACAGGTGCTACTGCTCAGCAAACACGACTCTAGCCATGAAAATACAGCGTCTACTCTTTGAGGTGGATAAGGTCAATGATTATTCCAATCATTGACATTATCTCCGCAAACAAGGAATTATGTCTTAGACTGGCAGCTCAGGGTTTTCAAGGTAATGGAAGTTGCTTTTGTCTGAGATCATCCCTCTGTTACCGACCCCGTGTCAAGGGGGGTTGGATGACTGATGTGGTCCCACATCTCTTATTATTGTGCTTATCCTCCCAGCTCTGCAGCTGGTGTCAGCCCAGGATCTCTCCTCACACAGCCCAAGCATAGCAGCAGATGCTGCTTAGTGCAGGGGACTGGTTTCAGCAGCCACAGCCAATCATGCCGTAACTAGTCCATGTATAGGCATGGCACGTGTAGCTACATCTGTGACTGCACAAAAGGGTTTGTAAAGACACCTGTGAAGGAACTGAATAAAGTGGGAAGCCCCTAGAAAGCACTGGGATATGCTTATCTTTTCACCAGTGGACAGCTGTTCACATGACAATCTTCCTGGATAGCATGCCTAGAATATAGCTTTGGTGTAAAAAGGGATAATCAGACACTGAAGTAGGATGATACCTGGGCACATGGAATCATAGAATGACAGAATGGTTTGGGTTGGAAGGGGCCTTAAAGACCACCCAGTTCCAACCCCCCTGCCATGGGCAGGGACCCCTTCCACTAGACCAGGTTGCTCAAAGTCTCATCCAGCCTGGCCTTGAACACTTCTAGGGATGAGGCATCCACAGCTTCTCTGGGCAACCTGTTCCTGTGCCTCACCACCCTCTCTGGGAAGAATTTTTCCTGCTATCTGATCTAAATCTCCCTGCTTTCATTTTAAACCCCTTACCTCTTGTCCTGTCACTATCTACACTTGTAGAACATGGGCAGTTTCTATCTAACCCAGATTTTGCTGTTACTTGCCTGCTCAAGAGCAATTTTTTTAAAAAGAAATGATGCTGGGATACTTTTTCAGAGTGCTTCTTTTCCACTGCAATGTCATACATGGGCTAGAAAAGACAAATTAACTCCAGATTTTCATGTTTTGACTTAAAACCAGATAATTCAACAGCCAACGCGCCCACTCATTGGTGCAAGGGACTTGGGCTGTGGTGCAAGAGATCCTCAAAGGTAATCCATGCCCAGCAC
>NW_010228432.1:5127-16413 GCF_000690775.1 Eurypyga helias
GCAGTGAATGGCCAGTACACACATCATGAGTAACTGTGCTCCTGACATTGGTTACTCAGATAATTACCCATATTTACAAACATGGGGTCCTCACTTAGTGCCTTCAGGTGAGCCCTTTGCTACTCAGACCTTTCCCCCACGGTCCTCCTGTTTGCTCCTCACAATGCAGAGTGTGCACTGCAGTGGAGCGGGGCAGCTCATTTCTTGCCCATGGATGCTACTCGCAGTGATGCCCAAGGGTAGTTCCACACGTGTGCTCAGACTGAATTGACCAGTTCTCATTTATGCAATAATTTCATGAGGTCTCTTCCACAACTTAGCATGTTACTGACTCCACTTGCAGTTATTTTCATGTGAATAAACCCTGTGTTTGGACACGTAATATATTTGCTTGGACTTGTCATATGTTCTCATGCATTTAGACAGCAAGTTTCCAACCAGTCCCAGCAGGAAGTACTATGTGTTTTAAAAGCCTGCCCTATGAGGAATGGTGACAAATTCAGCTTTCTATATTTTTGCTTTTGCTGAATTATTTTTTCTCCACTTATTTCTCAGGAAAAAAAAAAAAAAAAAATCTCCCCACCACCTACAGAGTGCCTTCAAACAGAGCTCTTCCTTCTCTCATCTTCTGCTGAAGCTGCCACAGAACAAAGTCACAGAGCCATCCACCCATGTACCAGAAGTTTCCCACAGTATCCGCCTGCCTTGCAAGAGGGTAATGGTTATTATACCTCTTCCAGGATACCCCAGCCTTTGTACAGTAAGCCCAGTGCATCCTGTTATGGAGCTGGGTCCTGCCATCGTGCTGCATGGGACTGGAAGAGAAATTGAGGCTCAAATATGCATATATAAATACTTAAAATAGTGATACAAATATATACATAAATTTTTACTGGTCATACTAATTGTTTCTGTTCTGGAATAACTTCTTCCTTTTCCTGTCTCATTTTTCCTTATATAATTATGAGTCCTCCTAATACCCATAAAACACGTGGCAAAGCTTTCATAGACTTCGATGGACTCAGAAATGGAGCAATTTTAAACACAGGAGCACCAATTAACCCGTTATTCAGATGAAGCAGGAATCCTTTCACTGCAGTTAGGCTCCCAGTGATGCTTCTGGGTGCAGACAGGAGATGGATTTGCAGCCCCACCCCCAGACTGGGACAGAACGGCTGTGGCTGTGGCCAGAGAGCCGGTGTACAGCTCCTTGGCCACTGTTCTTCCCATTCCACAGAGGGTTTCGGGGAGGGAAAGACAGCTCTGGCAGCTTGTTTGTGCTGCTGAGGCTCAAATCAGGAAAATCAATGGCTATAAATCAACTCGGTCCCTTCTGGCCAGGTTCTCCAAAATGCTGCAGTGGTTATCTTCAACAAACAGAACATACAGAGAATAAAATATCTCACATAGAAGAGGAACTTCCATAGCCTAATTTTCTAGAGACATTTTTATAAAACACTATAAGCTGTCTTTCAGTACCATGCCTCAGGGGCAATGTGAAGAAAACACCAGAAGATTATTCCTCTTAGGTCCTCCTGGTCCTCCTAAAGTCAACGGGATCGCAGAGCCAGTTTTATTCAAGGCTTGCAACCTTTGCAGTAAACACTGGGCATCCTTTTCATGGCACAAGCACTATTTGGCTGTACCCTGTAAGATTGTGTAGCTCTGTCTGAACCATGCCTGGAAAGGACATGGATGTTTTGTGGTGTTTGCAGCTTGACAGACCAGAGAATCAGTTTGGACAAGCTGGCAGAAATCTGACTGCTGCTTTGCAGAAGAACATGGGAGATTCAAGGCAATGTAAATCAAACATTCATGGAAGGGATTATGAAGTATGATTACTAGGCAGAAACGGGTTTCTGCACAGAGAGGAACAAAACTTAAATAAAACTGGATTAAAAGGCATAGTAACAGAAAAGCAGCAAGGGCAACAGGCAGTGCTGGAAGGCATACCTCAGTGGCTTGAAGGATGATGTTAAAATCCTGCCTCCACGCATTCAGAAGCAAACTTTTCACTGGCTTCAGTAAGGCCAGGACTCCCTTTTTGAGCCAGCCTTTGCAAAAAGCAAACCATGCTTGGGAAGTTATTCTCAGTGTGGAGAAACTGAGTTTGCTGATACCGTTATCAGGGCTGGATGCAGCTATAGCCAGTGGGACTGCTCGGTGCTTATACTCGTGCCTACACAGAAGATGGCAGGACCAAAACGAGCATCACTGCACTCTGGGCTTCTCTGAGTGCCTCCACAGTGCAAGATATCCCCACAGAAACTCAGTAGCACTATGTCTGCTGATGCCAGGGTGAGCCTGGTTCTTGGAATCTGACTACAACTTGGGCCATCCAGACATTATTGGCTGCCAGAGCCAGGTGCTGAAATTTTCCTGACCCACCTGATCTATTTTCAGATGCTTGGCTGCCAGTATAATGGGAGGGAAGCAAATGCAACAGCCCATATTTAACAGAAAAGCTGTTTGCACATGATCCTGGCTGTATTCAAGGCTCTGCAGACCCTGTGTAACAGCTACATCCTTTTGACTTGCACAAAGCAGAGAAGTTCATCACATAACCCCCGGAACAGCCAGCCACTCTAATTAACAGCTCTCCCATGGTGGTTTAGTGAAAGGGCTGGGGAAGAAACCACAGTGGCAGGCTGACAGCTTGCAGAGAGGCAGCCAGTGCTCTGCTAACAAGCCATGAATGTACTCACTGATTAAAAAAGACTGGTGAGTAGAACAGATTATTCTTGCTCCTACTTAGCAAAATTATCATCTTTCCAAAAATATGACAGCAGGGAGGTAATAGCTTCAATCTTCCAGGATAACATCTTCTATTAAAAAAAAAAACAACAACCAAACCCACATGAATAGTTTGAGGTATATTTCCAAGAACAGTCTGGAGCATTTGTGAAGATCCAGGGCAGGATGAAAATTGATTTTTACAATTTGGCATCAGCAACTCAAAATGGTGATATATGATGGGAGATTTCAAAAGTGGAGAAGTTGGAAAAGAAATATAGCATAATATCAGCTCAGATTATTCAATAAAATATTTGGTGCAGAAAGAAAAAAAAGGTGCCATTAACAGCAGGAAGCCCTGAGGAAATTATTTCAGGATAATATTTGCTCTGTGCTACTATACCAATAGCTGCAAAATGCAAATCACTTGCAGACCCAGTGGTGAAATTCCTTTACTCTCCAGTTGTATTCCTTCTCTAAGATGCAAATGATCAATGAAGCTTCACAATAAAACCTGCAATGCTTAATAATTCAAAGCTGACACAGAGGAAACGCACAGCGGTTATTTATACAGACACTATGAATGTCGCATTATTTGGGAAACCCTCTGCTTGTCAGGGAGGGCATGGTGAGAACTGATACCAGATTCCTCATCCTGATTTGAGGAAAACATTTCAAAAATGAAGTTTATGCAAGCGAAGAAGTTCCTAGATACTAGTGCCCTTTTTCTGTCAGAAAGACCTTGGATTTCTGCAAATGATAGAAATCAGGCAACATCATTCCGATGTGGCTCCAGGACAGAGATCAGACTCATGGTGTTCTGAGAGATGAGCAGCTCTACTTCATCATCATCCGGCTGCAGTAGCTTGGGGGCTTTTTCTCAGCAAGGATGCTGAGTAGCATGGCACTTTCTGGAGGGACATACACTGTACTCTCAGGGTGAAGGTGTTGCTGAATTTCCAGATGTAGCCCCAATATCTTTGGTCACAGAAGCCATGTTCTATGGCCTGCCGTGTATAAAGATGCAGACAGCTCCTGTATGGAGAACATGCTAGTTCAAGTCTCCGCTAAAAGACAGTAAATAGCCAAAGCAATGCTGAGAACCAGCAGAATCGTGTCCAAGACATTAATCATTACTAAACATATCTGTTTTCTGGGCTATTATTTTCGTAAAGGAAATTTAGCTCATGTTTTCAGCCTCATTTTCTAAAGAGCTTTGACTCCTGTGAAACTCTGTTTTGACTTTGTTTTCCTAGTTTTTTAAGAAGTGCACCAGATGCAGTGACAGAGGGCTGACAGACTGTCCATACTACACCCAGCTTCTTTCAGCTGTCATTATGACTGGTGTGAGTTGAAAGGAAAACTTCTTTCAGAGTTTGTGATTTGTTAGGCACTAGAGGACCCTCTGCTTAGTTTGTTTCCTAAGACATTTCGGTATCTAAAAGGCTGCAGCCTCTCCAGATGTGTCTCATGGTACCTTTTGTACCATCCTTAAATATCTAGGAAGGCATGTCCTTCTGCTGCAACCTTTTAAGTGAGTAGGAAAGAATAAACTAGAAGGCACAAATTTATAATGAATAAGGCACCTTCCACACCCAGAATCACAGAGCAACTGGTATTACTTGGGAAATTTTGCCTTAAATTTTAAAATTGCTTTTTCTATTCCTTAAGAGAGCTGAAAGTCTTGCTAGGATGAGCATAGCTTGTGCTTTGGCCAGCGCATTGCTCACAGGACCTGGCTTGTTTCTGATGAGTGCAGACCCCAGGTAGTCACAGGCACCAAGAGGAGGACACTAGCCTCCTGAACCACAATGAACAAAGTCCATCTGCCATGGATTTGTAGCCATCCTGACTAACCTGAAGACATCTACCAATCCCAACCATGTACTTCTCCTAGATTATCACAGAGTGTCACCCTTGCTCTGTGCCTGACTCTGCTGGGTTGCATTTGTAAGGAGCTATAAAGGGCTAGGAATCAGTAGCATAGGGAGCAGGTGGCATGTTGGCATCTGGCCTTCCTTATTGCTAGCTGACTCCTCCTTGTTTGGCTATTCTCCTCTCCAGGAGTACATGGAAACACTGGAATAGGAGCTCGAAAGTCCTTGAGAATGTATTCTGACACTTCCTTGTCCTCAAACCATCTGAATAGTTGCAATAAAAGCCTGTAACATGTATCAAAGATTCAATATCATTAAAGACTCCAAGAAAGGAACAAGCATTGAAATTGTTGGCATATGCCCAGGACCCAGTATGGCTGACGCATTTTCCCTAGTGTCCGACCGTGCCACTTGCAGGGACATTTCATTCCAACCAGAATGAAAGAATCAGTTTCACCACTGCATGCAAAGTTTTTCATTCAAATGAGATGCAAATTCTGTTTCAGTGCATTGACAAGCATAATGAGGAGTTTGGTGGTGACAGCTGGAGTTACAGTCACTCTGGAGCAACAGCCTGTGTGGTACAGCGATGTGTTGGTATCACCTAGCTTTGACAGTGTGTGTTGCTGTTCATTGCTGCAGCTGTTTTCTCTTTTGTTTGCCAAGAAATAATGAGTGAGAAATTATGTCATTTGAATTACTTTGAATTGCATACTTGAATTACCTAATTCACAAACCAAGCATTTTGTGAGGTTTTAGTTTAGGAGAGAATTCAATTTTTATATTAAGGACCAATGTTGATTCGCGTAGTGTTTGTACCCACTGAGCTCAAGCACCTCTGGGGGAAAATTCTGTCTCTCATTTGATTTTTGGACACTGACCTTTGAAAGTGAATCAAGATACTCGCACTGGAAGTGCTGTTATGATTTCTTCCCCTTTGCTATTGCACAGCAGTGAGCAGATACTTCTCATAATGGTCACCTAATGGAAGTAATGCCACAGAAAGTCTAGGAGTGTAAAGGAAACTACTGATAAAATATGAAAAGGATCAAGCTCACTGATGATTCACAAAAAGAAGTCATGCTATGCTAAGTAGAAACTGACAGGATATAGACACAAAATGTTTGTAACTACTGCATGGCTCCTGTGACTGCGGCCACAAATAGATGGTAGTTCATTCCACTACCATCATGAGATGCAGAGCCAAAGCAGAAGGCACAAGCCTCTTCTGCTCTGTGTGGTGGCACTGATAATCTGTTCACAGAATCTTCTTTTTGAAGTAATATCACACCATCCTACGGTTCACCATCTGCTTTACAAGTGTCATCTCTTCTCAGCTGGTCCAGTCTCCCTGTCTCTACCATCATAACAAACACGTGAATCTGGAGATTAGCCTCTTACCAGGGATATCATATCAGCAGAAGAAGAGCTTGGTATGAAGCCCAGGCATAGGTACTTGGGCACATGGAAATATCAGCACTGCAGACAATGAGCAATGCGTATATGAGGCTCCTGCACAGCTTTTTTGCTGGCTTTTGGAAGTGGCAGCTCTGCAGACATGGCATTGCCTATTCCAGCAAAGCTGGAACAGCTCCCTGGGGAGCAATGTGGAGTCTTCTGGAGCTGTGTCTCCTGATGGCGGTGACACTGTCATATAGCAGGAGATGAAACACAGGGTGTGTGCAGAGAGGCGGAGCTATACCTTGCATCAGGCTGCTTTCTCACAGGCTTGGTCGGGATGTCCCTGGGATTTCCACCCATCACCTCAGGTCTCCTTGAGGGAACTGACCCCAGGTCCACTTGAAGCCCTAAAAAGATGCTGTCTGGACCAAGACAGCATGAGGATTTGCTTTTTTATCTTACATACTCCGTTTCCTCAGACCCTCAGAAAGGGGACTCTGCACAGCAATGAAAGGAAAGGGTCTGGGCTGCCAGTAGGAAGGAAGAAGAGAAACCTACAGAAATCTTCATTAAGAAATTTTCACTGAAGAAGGTTGCTGCCATGATGAGATGGTGTTAAAGAACAACCTGACCAGTGCAGGGTATAAAAAATGTCTGTAGTAATAAACAGATCCACAAAGCACAGGAGCAAAAGCCCAGGCTGTATTGTTCCTTCCCTTTCAGCTTTCTGCTGCAGCAGCATCAAATCCCTTTTTCACCCCAGAATATATACTTTAACAGGAGGCACTTTGCAGAGAGGACATGCACTGTGGCACAGGGCTGCTTGGCACAGCAGCAAGTCCAAATGTTGTTAATGGCCCTTCTGAGGAGAATGGGCCTGTTCCTCTGCTCAAACTTTATTGAGTGTCTCGTCAAGCATCTCTGGCCCCATGTGCAAGTGTGAGAGCAGCCCACAGGGAGATGATGCATCCCATGGTGGGATTCTGTAGCCCACAGTGTGATCCTGAGGCTCTTGAGGGGATGCTGCAGCCCACGGGGGTATGCTGTGACCCACGGGGGATGGTCCAACCCATGAGGTGATGCTGCAACCCATGGGGGCATGATGCAGCCCTTGGTAGGATGCTGCAGCTCTCAAGGGGATGCTGCAATCCACGGGGGGCTGTAGTCCATGGGCGATGCTGCAGCCCACGGAGGGATGTAGCCCACGGGGAATGCTGCGGTTCTTGAGAGGATGTTGCAGCTCAGAGGGGGATGCCGCGCTCTCGAGGGGATGCTGCAGCTCGCCGCAGGCGGGAAGCCGCCGGACGTGATGACTCCCGGGGCAGGCACCAAAAACCATGGCTACAAGGGGAGCAGCTTTGGTGGCAAAAAAGGCAGAGATGGGCTCCGGCCGGGCTGCCAGCCGGGGCCTGCCCTGCCTGCGAGACAGAGCCGGGTGGGAAGCAGGAGAAGCCCCCGACCCCCTCGAAGCTACTGCCGGGCTCCTGGCTCCCGGCTGCTGCTGTCAACACGAGTTTCTGCATCCAGAGGGAGCCTCGGGAAAAACAACCAACTCACGTCTGGTTAGTGCGTTTTTCTCTTCCTTCACAGGCACTCCTCAGCCTTGCAAACATAGTTAAAAAGGGAGGAGGAAAGGTTATGTCGGCAAGGGCAGTCCGCGAGGTTTTCCACACAGCAAACGCCGGAATTGGTGCTACACACGGGAGAAACAGCCCCATAACCCAAGGCAGCAAAGACCCTGATCCTTCCCTGTGCAGGGTGTGCAAGCCTTTTATGCTGCTGACCCTGCAGCCATGTGTGTATTCAAGTTTGTTGTGGTTTGTTGGGGTTTTGGTTTGGTTTTGGTTTTTTATTCAATATTGCATTTTTAAATATTTTCAGTGGGATGAAAACTGCTATGGCATTCACATGGAGCCTCCCAGGACAGAACAGGCACATCCAGTGCGTGGGACGGGAGCATTGCTGAATGTAAAACACTGCCAGTGGCAATGAAAAATGCCAGTTTTCCTGTTCCCAGCAAAGATCAGTAAAATCCCCCTGAAAACTAGGCAGTGTTCTGCCACCGGGGTCCATGGGCTACCCTTCCTCACTCTGCCTTGGCCACCAGGCACCCCAGCCTCTCACACTGAGCTGGTTTTGCTAGAGGGTTGCACAGGGAGACCCCTGACCTCCCACACAAAGTAGCACAATGACCTGGAGCTGGCAGGATTTTCCACCCCCCTGAATGCGTGCAGCCATGGAAGACCACTGCCATTCTGCTGCAGGACAGGGGTAGAAAAGGAGGAGTGTGAGGATACCAAGATCACAGCAGTCAGGATTCAAAATTGTTTGAGGTCAAAATTTCAAGACCAAGACTGATGTCCATCAATCAGCGATAAAAACAAGAGGTAAGACTTCAGGAAATCTTTCCATCTGATGAAGGAAAATGCACTGGAAAAGGCATATAGAAGTTCCCATAGCATCTTCCCAATGCTTCTTTTACCTCTCTTCTTCTCCTAACCAGGAGTTGTTTGGACCCTGGCTCTCCTGGAACATATACCTCCATTCAGGCTGGAAGCTAAGATACTTCCTATGTGCACAGACATTTGTTTTCTTGCTCCATTACTGGTCTTTCGTGAGTGAGGATGCTCTGCCTTTAAATATTGTCTTTGTAAACCCTGAGATTCCCCACTGAAAACCCCTGTCAAAGTCATTAGCAGAGTCAGTGCCTCCCTGAATATTTCTTAAGGACTGAGATGTATTACTTCTTATTACCCAGGAATAAACCTCATCTTTGTCACTGTCTTATTCATATTTGATAGCATGAATTGCTAACAGGCTTCTATTTGCATATTAAATTAATCAGATGCTGTCTTCCCAGTCTTGCCTAGAAACTTTATGATGTGTCAAACTCAAGTCTACACAGATTTGTTTCACGCTCAAGATTTTTTGTAATGTGTGTGTAATTTTCATATTACCAGAAATTAATTAACACTGAGTACAGAACAAGCAGGTGACAGGCACATTGCTGCATGCAAAGGGAGGATGGCAAGCTATGTAGAACATGCTTTTCTCACCTGACCCACTGTTTCTGCAGGCTGCTAGGCTCATAATGGCTGGGTGGATGACAATGAACATGTGTAACTTGTAGGAAGGTTAGACGTCTGAAATCACAGAGCAGCCAGCAGAGCACAGAGAGCACTGCCTGGGTCTAGGGCAGGAGCATTACTATTGCATGTCTCTCCCACACTGGCTACCTGTTTCCCCAGGACTGGAGGAGCTGGGAGCTGGTGCACCAGTCCCCTCTCCACATCTCTCCTCCAATGCTTCCCCTGGTTTGTTTTCACCCAGACCTGCTGGCTCCATGGTGCATATGGTAGCACAGTAACTGGCCCAGGGTAGCGGTTTCCCTGTATAACAAGCAGAAATAATCCCCAAAATGCAGAAAGAGGAGAACCAGGGGGGTCTGAGGATTCGCCCCAAACCAGGCATTTTTCTAGAAGGCTTTTCCACTGTGAGTTTGTTTTTACAACATGTAGACCGTCCCTGCCACTGCTCCTCTAATGGTCGGGCGGGACAAGGTTTGGGCACAGCAGTCTGCATCTTTTGGCAAAACATCACAACAACACACTAGTGCACTGTCTCACTCCATTTGGGCTTGCACTAGTTGACAGTTCATCTAGCCATCTCTTAGCTTGTTGCCTCTGGAAAGCCTTTGGCCATGCCTTCACTGCAGGACTGCTCACAGCTACTGTTTCTCCCCAGAATTTCTTGGGGGGCAGGTCCTGGCAGTGGCCACTTTTCCCACAACCTTTGCATAAAGAAGGGTGGAGAAACTGTTTATTGCATTGCGAAGAGCCCTGGGGAATTCAACCCCAGAAGTCCTCCAGGCACACAGAGAGGAAGGACAACATGGTCAGAGGTTTTCCACTGCTGCAGATCACCTTGGGCAAATGCTCAAAACATGTTGCAAGTCATATCAGAAAGCATGGTACTGAAAAAACATTCCTTATTGCCATACTGCCTAGGAATTTGTGTATTACAAGCAACCTATAATCTGTGTGTATTTTTAAGTGGATTGAAAATAAACTTTTTTCAGCTGCAGGCTTTTGATAATCTTTTTACCCTTAAGGATATGGTATAAGCACAGGCTCTTTAGAAAAGACCACACTCTGCTGTGATGCTCAACCTGACACAGAATGTCAACTGCTAATAATAGCAATAATAATAATAATTAACAAGGTCTTCTCCTCATTGATTACATGGGGCAGATAGTAGCAGACCCCATCACTCAAGCAGTTTGAAGCAGGTTAGTTTAAAAGATCAAGAGAGGACCAAGAATATAATTTCTACCATGGTAACTGACAACAGTCAGGTCAGTATGAAAAGTTCTGTCTGGCAATCAAGTGATTGCTTTTATTTGGATTGGGGGATCAGGACATCCTCCTTCCAGAAGCCAGAACAACCTTTTGATATGCCTTAGCTGCCATTCTGAAGGAAATACAGGCTTTAATGGAAATCCTCCAGGGCTGTTACCCAAAGAGAGATTGAGCTGAGTGCTTCTTTAAACTACATTGTTTTCAGACAGCTCTTGTCCCCACAGTCATCCAAACAAACCTTCTTGCCTGGCCAGCACTGGGCACTGAAAGAGCACTGCCTGTCCCAACAGCTTGATAAATCTTCTGGGCACCACAAGAGCAAGGGCATAGCAAGGATCTCATTGGTCCCCAGCCAGAGCTCTGCCTCGCTCCCCAAAAGTGCTTGGCAGGCTCAGTTTTTCCCTTGCTTGAGAATACATGCTGCCTGGTTTTCAAGGGGATTTTACTGACCTTCGCTGGGAGAAGGAGAAGGAGAAGGAGAGGGACTGTGAAAAAGCAGGATGTATCAGATGAGAGTCAGCAGCAGTTTGTCATCTCTCAGCTATAAGGACTGCAGATTCATAGGACAGGTATTTTCCAAGTGTGTCTTTCTCCACAAAACCCTAGATCAGCCTGGACACAGGACTTAGCAGCCTCACTTCCATTTCTTTACCCTTTCACAATCCTGCTGCATCATGTATTAAGCCCAGCATGACAGCAGTCCTACAATTCCAGCTGCAGTATCCATGGGTGCACATCTCTGGATGTGGCAAGGTCTGATAACTTTTCACAAAAGCACAAAAAAATCATCGGCACATCACCAGTGGTCTATTCAAATAGATGAAGAATTTTTAAAAATTCACCCTAAAAATCTTTATTTTCCTGTGTAGTGGTGGGAAGCCAAATCCCAGAGTTTAGTTATGCTAAACAGAGATTGC
>NW_010228432.1:16751-17211 GCF_000690775.1 Eurypyga helias
GTCCAGCCCCGGTAAAAAGTCCCCCCCAGCTTCCTTGTAGCCCTTTCAGGCACTAGAAGGTGCTATAAGGTCTCCCCGGAGCCTTCGCTTCTCCAGGCTGAACAAGCCCAAATCTCTCAACCTGTCGCCATAGGAGAATAATGACACAAACTTTATATATAATAGTCATATATTATATATGACATATAATAATGACACAAACTGTATCTGAGTGACAGGTGAAAACTAATCTGAGAAAGGCAGGAGAATAACTAACATTTTCTTGTTTTCAGCCCCAGAAAGCATTGGTTTCTTTGGCAAAGAAAGTATCACATCTTGAAAAACATAAAGACTGAATTTCTGCTGCGCTATGCTTATGTCAGGGCATGGTCTCTCACACTAGATGCAGATAACTGGATTTTTTCCTTATGTATCATGTTGTGTGCAGAGCCTCACCGAGGTACCTAAAGAGAAGGCTCCC